>NC_038253.2:29155039-29309900 GCF_000004515.6 Glycine max | reverse complement strand
TAAGCAAGCGGGCCTCCACCTTCGAGTTTGCAGCTATGCGTAGTGATTGCTTAGTGCAATTCTCCATTCTCAATCTTTTCGGAGCCCCATAAATTGTGTTTTCGTTCATGTCTCCTCAACCTTCGAGTTTGGAGCTATGCGTAGTGATTGCTTAGTGCAATTCTCCATTTTCACCCTTTTTCGGAGCCCCATGAATTGCCTTTTCATTCATGTGTCCTCCACCTTCGAGTTTGGAGCCATGTGTAGTGATTGTTTAGTGCAATTCTCCATTCTCAACCCTTTTTTGGAGCCCCATGAATTACGTTTTCGTTCATGTGTCCTGCACCTTTGAGTTTGGAGCCATGCGTAGTGATTGCTTAGTGCAATTCTCCATTTTCACCCTTTTTCGGAGCCCCATGAATTGCATTTTCGTTCATGTGTCCTCCACCTTCGTGTTTGGAGCCATTCGTAGTGATTGCTTCGTGCAATTCTCCATTCTCAATCTTT
Organism: Glycine max; assembly: GCF_000004515.6. Taxonomy (NCBI): domain Eukaryota; kingdom Viridiplantae; phylum Streptophyta; class Magnoliopsida; order Fabales; family Fabaceae; genus Glycine; species Glycine max. Next base: position 29,309,414 of record NC_038253.2, on the reverse strand, counting down.
TCGGAGCCCCATGAATTGCTTTTTCGTTCATGTGTCCTCCACCTTCGAGTTTGGAGCCATGCGTAGTGATTGCTTAGTGAAATTCTCCTTTCTCAATCTATTTTAGTGCAATTCTCCATTCTCACCCTTTTTCGGAACCCCATGAATTGCGTTTTCGATCATATGTCCTCCACCTTCGAATTTGGGGCCATGCGTAGTGATTGCATAGTGCAATTCTCCATTCTCAACCCTTTTTCAGAGCCCCATGAATTGCGTTTTCGTTCATGTGTCCTCCACCTTCGAGTTTGGAGCCATGCGTAATGATTGCTTACTGCAATTCTCCATTCTCAACCCTTTTGCGGACCCCCATGAATTGCGTTTTCGTTCATGTGACCTCCACCTTCGAGTTTGGAGCCATGCGTAGTGATTGCTTAGTGCAATTCTCCATTCTCACCCTTTTTGGGAACCCCATGAATTGCTTTTTCGTTCAGGTGTCCTCCACCTTCGAGTTTGGACCTATGCGTAGTGATTGCTTAGCGCAATTCTCCATTCTCAATCTTTTCGGAGCCCCACAAATTGTGTTTTCGTTCATGTCTCCTCCACCTTCGAGTTTGGAGCTATGCGTAATGATTGCTTAGTGCAATTCTCCATTTTCACCCTTTTTCGGAGCCCCATGAATTGCCTTTTCATTCATGTGTCCTCCACCTTCGAGTTTGGAGCCATGTGTAGTGATTGTTTAGTGCAATTCTCCATTCTCAACCCTTTTTTGGAGCCCCATGAATTACGTTTTCGTTCATGTGTCCTGCACCTTTGAGTTTGGAGCCATGCGTAGTGATTGCTTAGTGCAATTCTCCATTTTCACCCTTTTTCGGAGCCCCATGAATTGCATTTTCGTTCATGTGTCCTCCACCTTCGTGTTTGGAGCCATTCGTAGTGATTGCTTCGTGTAATTCTCCATTCTCAATCTTTTCGGAGCCCCATGAATTGCTTTTTCGTTCATGTGTCCTCCACCTTCGAGTTTGGAGCATGCGTAGTGATTGCTTAGTGCAATTCTCCATTCTCACCCTTTTTCGGAGCCCCATGAATTGCGTTTTCGTTCATGTGTCCTCCACCTTCGAGTTTGGAGCTATGCGTAGTGATTGCTTAGTGCAATTCTCCATTCTCACCCTTTAACGGAGCCCCATGAATTACGTTTTCGTTCATGTGTCCTCCACCTTCGAGTTTGGAGCCATGCGTAGTGATTGCTTAGTGCAATTCTCCATTCTCAACCCTTTTTTGAGCCCCATGAATTTCGTTTTTGTTCATGTGTCCTCCACCTTCGTCTTTGGAGCCATGCGTAGTGATTGCTTAGTGCAATTCTCCATTCTCAATTTTTTCGGAGCCCCATGAATTGCGTTTTCGTTCATGTGTCCTCCACCTTCGAGTTTGGAGCTATGCGTAGTGATTGCTTAGTGCAATTCTCCATTTTCACCCTTTTTCGGATCCCCATGAATTGCCTTTTCATTCATGTGTCCTCCACCTTCGAGTTTGGAGCCATGCGTTGTGATTGCTTAGTGCAATTCTCCATTCTCAACCCTTTTTCGGAGCCCAATGAATTGCGTTTTCGTTCATGTGTCCTCCACCTTCGTGTTTGGAGCCATGCGTAGTGATTGCTTAGTGCAATTCTCCATTCTCAATCTTTTCGGAGCCCCATGAATTGCGTTTTCGTTCATGTGTCCTCCACCTTCGTGTTTGGAGCCATGCGTAGTGATTGCTTAGTGCAATTCTCCTTTCTCAATCTTTTTTTAGTGCAATTCTCCATTCTCACCCTTTTTCGGAGCCCCATGAATTGCCTTTTCGTTCATGTGTCCTCCACCTTCGAGTGGAGCCATGCGTAGTGATTGCATAGTCCAATTCTCCATTCTCACCCTTTTTCGGAGCCCCATGAATTGCGTTTTTGTTCATGTGTCCTCGACCTTCGAGTTTTGAGCGATGCGTACTGATTGCTTAGTGCAATTCTCCATTCTCAATCTTTTTGGAGCCCCATGAATTGCGTTTTCGTTCATGTGTCCTCCACCTTCGAGTTTGGAGCTATGCGTAGTGATTGCTTAGTGCAATTCTCCATTCTCAATCTTTTCGGAGCCCCATAAATTGTGTTTTCGTTCATGTCTCCTCACCTTCAGTTTGGAGCTATGCGTAGTGATTGCTTAGTGCAATTCTCCATTTTCATCCTTTTTCGGAGCCCCATGAATTGCCTTTTCATTCATGTGTCCTCCACCTTCGAGTTTGGAGCCATGTGTAGTGATTGTTTAGTGCAATTCTCCATTCTCAACCCTTTTTTGGAGCCCCATGAATTACGTTTTCGTTCATGTGTCCTGCACCTTTGAGTTTGGAGCCATGCGTAGTGATTGCTTAGTGCAATTCTCCATTTTCACCCTTTTTCGGAGCCCCATGAATTGCCTTTTCGTTCATGTGTCCCCCACCTTTGAGTTTGGAGCCATGCGTAGTGATTGTTTAGTGCAATTCTCCATTCTCACCCTTTTTCGGAGCCCCATGAATTGCGTTTTCATTCATGTGTCCTCCACCTTCGAGTTTGGAGCCATGCGTAGTGATTGCTTAGTGCAATTCTCCATTCTCAACCCTTTTTTGGAGCCCCATGAATTACGTTTTCGTTCATGTGTCCTGCACCTTTGAGTTTGGAGCTATGCGTAGTGATTGCTTAGTGCAATTCTCTATTCTCACCATTTTTCGAAGCCCCATGAATTGCGTTTTCGTTCATGTGACCTCCACCTTCGAGTTTGGAGCCATGCGTAGTGATTGCTTAGTGCAATTCTCCATTCTCACCCTTTTTCGGAGCCCCATGAATTGCGTTTTCATTCATGTGTCCTCCACCTTCGAGTTTGGAGCCATGCGTAGTGATTGCTTCGTGCAATTCTCCATTCTCAACCCTTTTTCGGAGCCCTATGAATTGCGTTTTCGTTCATGTGTCCTCCACCTTCGAGTTTGGAGCTATGCGTAGTGATTGTTTACTGCAATTCTCCATTCTCAATCTTTTCGGAGCCCCATGAATTGCGTTTTCGTTCATGTGTCCTCCCCCTTCGAGTTTGGAGCTATGCGTAGTAATTGTTTACTGCAATTCTCCATTCTCAATCTTTTCGGAGCCCCATGAATTGCGTTTTCGTTCATCTGTCCTCCACCTTCGAGTTTGGAGCTATGCGTAGTGATTGCTTAGTGCAATTCTCCATTCTCACCATTTTTCGGAGCCCCATGAATTGCGTTTTCGTTCATGTGTCCTCCACCTTCGAGTTTGGAGCTATGCGTAGTGATTGCTTAGTGCAATTCTCCATTCTCAATCTTTTCGGAGCCCCATGAATTACGTTTTCGTTCATGTGTCCTCCACCTTCGAGTTTGGAGCTATGCGTAGTGATTGCTTAGGGCAATTCTCCATGCTCACCATTTTTCGGAGCCCCATGAATTGCGTTTTCGTTCATGTGACCTCCACCTTCGAGTTTGGAGCCATGCGTAGTGATTGCTTAGTGCAATTCTCCATTCTCACCCTTTTTCGGAACCCCATGAATTGCGTTTTCGTTCATGTGTCCTCCACCTTCGAGTTTGGAGCTATGCGTAGTGATGGCTTAGTGCAATTCTCCATTCTCAATCTTTTCGGAGCCCCATGAATTGTGTTTTCGTTCATGTCTCCTCAACCTTCGAGTTTGGAGCTATGCGTAGTGATTGCTTAGTGCAATTCTCCATTTTCAGCCTTTTTCGGAGCCCCATGAATTGCCTTTTCGTTCATGTGTCCTCCACCTTCGAGTTTGGAGCCATGCGTAGTGATTGTTTAGTGCAATTCTCCATTCTCACCCTTTTTCGGAGCCCCATGAATTGCGTTTTCATTCATGTGTTCTCCACCTTCGAGTTTGGAGCCATGCGTAGTGATTGCTTAGTGCAATTCTCCATTCTCAACCCTTTTTCGGAGCCCCATGAATTGCGTTTTCGTTCATGTGTCCTCCACCTTCGAGTTTGGAGCTATGCGTAGTGATTGCTTAGTGCAATTCTCCATTCTCACCATTTTTCGGAGCCCCATGAATTGCCTTTTCGTTCATGTGTCCTCCACCTTCGAGTTTGGAGCCATGCGTAGTGATTGCATAGTTCAATTCTCCATTCTCACCCTTTTTCGGACCCCCATGAATTGCGTTTTTGTTCATGTGTCCTCCACCTTCGAGTTTGGAGCTATGCGTAGTGATTGCTTAGTGCAATTCTCCATTCTCAATCTTTTCGGAGCCCCATGAATTGCGTTTTCGTTCATGTGTCCTCCACTTTCGAGTTTGGAGCCATGCGTAGTGATTGCTTAGTGCAATTCTCCATTCTCACCCTTTTTCGGAGCCCCTTGAATTGCGTTTTCGTTCATGTGTCCTCCACCTTCGAGTTTGGAGCCATGCGTAGTGATTGCTTAGTGCAATTCTCCATTCTCAACCCTTTTTCAGAGCCCCATGAATTGCATTTTCGTTCATGTGTCCTCCACCTTCGTGTTTAGAGCCGTGCGTAGTGATTGCTTAGTGCAATTCTCCATTCTCAATCATTTCGGGGCCCCATGAATTGCGTTTTCGTTCATGTGTCCTCCACCTTCGAGTTTGGAGCCATGCGTTGTGATTGTTTAGTGCAATTCTCCATTCTCACCCTTTTTCGGAGCCCCATGAATTGCGTTTTCATTCATGTGTCCTCCACCTTCGAGTTTGGAGCCATGCGTAGTGATTGCTTAGTGCAATTCTCCATTCTCAACCCTTTTTCGGAGCCCCATGAATTGCGTTTTCGTTCATGTGTCCTCCACCTTCGAGTTTGGAGCTATGCGTAGTGATTGTTTACTGCAATTCTCCATTCTCAATCTTTTCGGAGCCCCATGAATTGCATTTTCATTCGTGTGTCCTCCACCTTCGAGTTTGGAGCCATGCGTAGTGATTGCTTAGTGCAATTCTCCATTCTCAATCTTTTGGGAGCCCCATGAAATGCGTTTCGTTCATGTGTCCTCCATCTTCGAGTTTGGAGCCATGCTGTCGCAACCTACCCTTCCGCGGGAGGGCGACGCGAGACTCGCGGGATGCGTGTTCCACGAAAGGAATACGCGCGGAGTCACCACCAACGTTTATTTGAGGAAAACGTCGGAAAAACCGGAAAAGACGCGATCTACGAACTTTTAAGTGAAAGGTTCGGGAGTTGTATTTATGCACGGGGAAGGTATTAGCACACCACACGTCCGTCCCAAGGGACGGCAGCCTTTAATTGAATGTGCAAACATGACTTTGATTTTTTATGTTCCCTTTTATGTCCTTATATCCTTTATACCCTTTTTATATTTTTCTCTTTTTGTGGTCGACAAGGGTGTTTCCCTTTGCTCCTACGTATTCCTCAATTTGCGATGAGGAAATCAGACCTACGTAGTTCTTTCTTATCAAGTGGTTCTTTTTTACTTAAAAGGTGATCATTTTAAGGCGTTGGACCTTGCAAATGATCCATTTTACTTAGTAAGAAATTGAAATGACTAACTTCAAAAACCTATTTTTGTGGACGAGCTTGACTAGGCGAATTGATTTTAGCCTTAGTTTTACCTTAGTTATTAGTCAATTCAATTAAGAATGAGAAATCCAAAAGAGAAAACGTCCGATTGATTTTCCGCTTTATTTTACTAAAAGTTATATTTTTTGTTATTATATTATTATTTTATCTCTTTTTGATTTCCAACGTGGTTACGGCACGACCAAACGGTCGGAATTCATTTTAACCGAAGTTAACGGATAATACAATTCAAACGATCGGTGGAAATTTATTTTATTTTTAGGTTAAGCGAGAAATGACTTAAGTAAAACGGCTTAAGCATGTCAAGAGGGGGTATAAAAAGTAAATGAAATGAGAATAAAAATACACGAAACACAATGTGAACCACCACGGGTACATAGAATGAATCGAAAAGCTTGGTTCGAGGTACTTACCCGTTGAAGATCGAAGAACGATGAAGAACGTCGAAGAACGGTCGAAACCTTCGCGAAATTCCTTACGAAAACGTTATGGAAACGTTTCGAAAGCGCCTCGGCTTAGATTTTCTCCACGGAAACAATTTTTCCAAGCAAATTCGAAAGAGAGAGAAGTGCCTAAGGGGCTGAACCCTTTTCTTCTTCACTTCCTCCCCTATTTATAGCAAAATAGGGGAGATGGTTGCCGCCCAGCTCGCCCAGGCGAGCCAGGTTGCTTCCTCCAGAAGCAACAGCCTTCTGGAGGAATCTTCTGGAGGGCCCAAGTGGGCCTGGTTGCTATTTGCACCCCCATTTTTACTAAGTACACCCCCTGCCTTTTTTTGGTGATTCTTTTTTCGTAAAGTTACGGAAACTTACAAATTTCGTAACGATACTTGTTTTCTTTCCGTAATGTTACGGAACCTTGCGGATTACATAATCATCCCTTTTTGACTTACGGAATGTTACGGAACCTCACTTAATTGTGCAACGATGCTTCCATTTGATTTCCGGTGTGTCACGGAACCTTACGGATTGTGCATCAATATTTTCTTTTGTTTTTCGGCATGTCCCGGAATTTCACAAATTGCCTAATGATGGGTGCCAAGCACCTCACAAGGACCAAAGAAAGGTCGCATGTCATCAAACAAAGGTCCCCGGACGAAATAAGGGTATGACAATTGCCCCTCTTTACTTGTCTTTTATTGGAGATAAAAGGAAAGTAAAGATAAGACACTAATTTCGTTCCTCTCGATTGACGAGAGTCGCGGGTGACCATAAAATCTCCGCATGCAAATGACTTGTTGTTCCCGAGGGAACAAAAGGTGCAGAAGACGATGTCAGTCTCTGCATGCTATCAAGCGTTCTGTCTTACAGATAGCAAAAGAATGTTTATACGGATAACCACTCGGGTATTTCCGCCCGTCAGGGTGACTCAAAAGTCAGTATGACAGATCTTGTGAGTGCGGAAGATAATGTAAATCTACGCGTGTCATCGGGCCCGCCGCCTCTAGATGACAAAAGGGTGCAAAATGACCAAATTTTGTCTCTGCGCGCCATCGGACACGACTGTGTCTGAATGGCAAAGGGGTGCGGAATGACCAAATTTTGTCTCCGCATGTCATCGGGCCCGCCGCCTCTGGATGACAAAGGGTGCAGAATGACCAAATTTTGTCTCTGCGCGCCATCGGACACGACTGTGTCTGGATGGCAAAGGGGTGTGGAATGACCAAATTTTGTCTCCGCGTGTCATCGGGCCCGCCGCCTCTGGATGACAAAGGGTGCAGAATGACCAAATTTTGTCTCTGCGCGCCATCGGACACGACTGTGTCTGAATGGCAAAGGGGTAAGGAATGACCAAATTTTGTCTCCGCGTGTCATTGGGTCCGCCGCCTCTGGATGACAAAGGGTGCAGAATGACCAAATTTTGTCTCTGCGCGCCATCGGACACGACTGTGTCTGAATGGCAAAGGGGTGCGGAATGACCAAATTTTGTCTCCGCATGTCATCGGGCCCGCCGCCTCTGGATGACAAAGGGTGCAGAATGACCAAATTTTGTCTCTACGCGCCATCGGACACGACTGTGTCTGAATGGCAAAGGGGTGCGGAATGACCAAATTTTGTCTCCGCATGTCATCGGGCCCGCCGCCTCTGGATGACAAAGGGTGCAGAATGACCAAATTTTGTCTCTGCGCGCCATCGGACACGACTGTGTCTGAATGGAAAAGGGGTGCGGAATGACCAAATTTTGTCTCCGCGTGTCATCGGGCCCGCCGCCTCTGGATGACAAAGGGTGCAGAATGACCAAATTTTGTCTCTGCGCGCCATCGGACACGACTGTGTCTGAATGGCAAAGGGGTGCGGAATGACCAAATTTTGTCTCCGCGTGTCATCGGGCCCGCCGCCTCTGGATGACAAAGGGTGCAGAATGACCAAATTTTGTCTCTGTGCACCATCGGACACGACTGTGTCTGAATGGCAAAGGGGTGCGGAATGACCAAATTTTGTCTCCGCATGTCATCGGGCCCGCCGCCTCTGGATGACAAAGGGTGCAGAATGACCAAATTTTGTCTCTGCGCGCCATCGGACACGACTGTGTCTGAATGGCAAAGGGGTGCGGAATGACCAAATTTTGTCTCTGCATGTCACGTGACCTCAGGGTCAGTATGACAGATCTTGTGGGGCGGCCGACAAAAGCAAGGCTCTTGCTCCTACGTATCCTCCAAGGAGGAACTCAGAACTACGTAGTTCAGGATAACTTGTGAGACTTGAAAAAGTCTCCACCGGAAGATGCTGACATCTCCAGAAAGGGCGCAGATGACCACATTGGCCTCTGCTCATCAATCACACTTGGGGTCACTGAATGACGAGGTGCGGATAACCGTAAGGTGTCTCCGCGGGCTACCAGCTCTTGGGTCATGGTAACAAAAAGCGGTGCGGTCGACAAAAGCGAGGCTCTTGCTCCTACGTATCCTCCAATGAGGAACTCAGACCTACATAGTTCTGGATAACTTCTGAGACTTGAAAAAGTCTCGGTGTTTTCTCCACTAAAATGAAAACATGCTTTAGCAAAGAGACAAATATTCCAACCGATTAGAGCAGCGTACGCTTTTTTGAGTGAAAAACAATGCGTCTACCAGGGAAGGAGAGTCTGCTGATGAGATCCCCCATAACCTTAACTGAGATTTTGGATGTTAGCATTTCGTTTCTAAATGACCATTTAGAGGAAACACTGGGTTCGACAAAATAGAAGAAAATCACTCAAAATGTATCAATCTCGCACAGGTAAGTGTTTCATCCTAATTCCGAACCATAGATATGTCATGATTTGATTTTGCAAATTATTTCCTATCAAATCAAAAATTACATGTGTGATCATGGATCAATAGGACTTCCCTTGGGAATGGGTTCTTTTGGTGGGTTTTTCGGCTTTTGTGTGTTTTTGGCTTTTGATTTTTTGTTGGCTTTTCCTTTTCTGTTTTTGTTTAGTGCGGGGTGAAAAAGTCGCTAGCACACAGATTTTGGTTGGCAATTAAAGGGAGAAGACCATTTTAGGTCATCGTTTCCTTTCCTTCTTTTTGTTCATTTGGTGACAATTCTGTATTGTTCAGATATTGTCCGGTCTAAAGACCTCTCTGCACATTTCTTCTGGTTTCTTTGACCAGGAGCTTTCTTCTTTTTTTCTTTACTTTCTCCCATCCTTTGGTTGGGAATTTTCTTTCTTTTCTGTTTTCTTTCTCCCACTCATGATTGGGAATTCCCTTGCTTCCTTTTTTCCTTTGATTGGAAATTTTCCTTCTCTTTTTCTTTGATTGGAAATTTCCCTTCTCTTCTTTTTTGCTTCTGAGGATAAGGATTGACATTCTCACCCTGGGTCAAGGTTTATGGTGAGTCAGGATTTTGGCTCAAGACTTGTAGAATGGCTAGGCATGATACATTTCAGGGTTTGGTTTGATTCAAAGACAAAAAGGGATGCCCCACATTATTCCCATGACACAAATGCAAAAATGATGATTTGGAAATTTTATGCAAAACTGGTCATGCATGCACCTATTTTAAATCAACCCAATGTTTCCAAAATATGTTCTTTTATCCATTTGTGCATTCATCCAAGTCCATTTCGGGCGTCCGGGAAAATTTTCACAGCATTCACCCTTCAGGTGTATACACATTTTTTCAAAAACTAGTTATGATCAGTGAATTTTTTCAAAGAAAAGTTGGAAGTCATCTCTTTTCAAAAGCATGTTGGTTTTTCAGCTAGACAACTATTTTCTTTTTTCTCTCTTTTTCCTTTTTTTTTATTTGTTTATTTCTTTTTCTTGTTTGTTTTTGTTTTTTTTTTCCTTTTTTTTTCATGAGGTATTTTGCTACCTAAACATGTGTATATTTTTGTGAGGTATTTTTGCTATATACATGCATATCCAAGGTATCTTGCTACCTAAACATACATATATATATTTTGTGAGGTATCTTTTTGCTACATACATGCATATCTAAGGTATCTTGCTACCTAAACATACATATATATATTTTGTGAAGTGTGTTTTTGTTTACATACATGCATATCTAAGGTATCTTTCTACCTAAACATACATATATATTTTGTGAGGTAGTTGTTTTTGTTTACATACATGCATATCTAAGGTATCTTTCTACCTAAACATACATATATATATATTTTGTGAAGTATTTTTTTTTGTTACATACATGCATATCTAAGGTATCTTTCTACCTAAACATACATATATATATTTTGTGAAGTATTTTTTGTTTACATACATGCATATCTAAGGTATCTTTCTACCTAAACATACATATATATATTTTGTGAGGTATGACTACCTTTCGAGCTTGTTCTCGTTTTATTTAAATTCTTAGGATCATGAGCAACTAGGTGTGTCCCAATATGACTTGAGAAACAAAAGGTGATCAAATAGCAAGCAGAAATTTAAAAGTTACTAGGTTGCCTCCTAGTAGCGCTTCTTTAACGTCTTGAGCTGGACGCCATATGACTTGTTGGTCACGAACCTAGCACTTTTGCTTATCTTTGGCTTTGGACTTGGTAGCCTGCTGGTCGGCCATGTGGTGTAGGCAATACTCAAACCTTTTTGTGGATGAGCAGAGGTGAACTCTAGAGGTGGCGGCGGTGCGTCTATTGCCCGCTACCGGCCATCCCAATGCTGTTGTGGTGTTTCGCCCTGCATCTGCCTGGGGGCGCAATACTTCTTGATGAAAGCTCGATTGGTAGGGGGCCTGATGACCTTGCTGGGGGCAACAGACACTCCCTTGAACTGACAGAGACCCGTATTTAGAGCTGGCAACTCCAAGACTCTGTTGGCCTTCTTCGGGTCCACTAGGTGTCTTGCGGGCACGATCCCTGCAAACAATAGATGAAATCAGAAATCAGTTGAGCGATGTGCATACTTACCTATGATGACGTGACCTTGCCGGAGAGGTACGGGCACCCTGTAGGACTGATAGAGGCCCGTAACCAGAGCTGGAAACCCCAGGGCCCTGTTGGACTTTTCCGGGTCCACTGGGTGTCTTGTGGGTGCGATCCCTGCAAATAGTAGATGGTATTAGAAATTAGTTGGAAATAATTCATACCTACCTATGTCGGGATGGCACAGACCAACTGATACTTCCGCAGGGGGAGATCGGCATTACGATCACTGGGCAGAATGTTGCTAAGTAACAACGTCATTTATATCTGCGTAAGAGTGGTCATGTTGGTGCGCATGATCCACACTCGTCTCTTTGCAGCGGCCCGGGTGAAATCTTGCCCCGGTATGCATAGTAGCTGCGTGATAGCCTCCCTCTCTGGTTGTGCTTGCACAGTTGGTCGCCCTCCAATATTAGGGGGTGGCCCAGGAACCGTTAAAAGGAAACTACTGGCCCCTTAACAGGGAGTGCAAGTCTCGGTTAAGCATTTAAGGACAGAGGACCTTAAATTCTCTTAAGGTGCGGATGTGGAGCACACTGAAAATGAGGACACGTAGCCCTCTAAAGGTGAGGGCGTGTAGCCCTCTCAAGGCGAGGATGTGTAGTCCTCTAGAGGTGAGGGCGTGCAACCCTTTGTTGGCGAGGACGTGTAGTCTTCTTCAAGGTGAGGGCGTGCAGCCCTCTGTTGGCGAGGACGTGTAGTCTTCTTCAAGGTGAGGGTGTGCAGCCCTCTGTTGGCGAGGACGTGTAGTCCACTCAAGGTGAGGGCGTGCAACCCTCTGTTGGCGAGGACGTGTAGCCCTCTCCAAGGTGAGGGTGTGCAGCCCTCTGTTGGCGAGGACGTGTAGCCCTCTGAAGGTGAGGATGTGTGGTCCTCTAAAGGTGAGGGCGTGTAGCCCTACGAAGGTGAGGACATGCAGTCCTCTGATGGTGAGGACATGCAGTCCTCTGATGGCGAGGGCGTGTAGCCCTCTGAAGGTGAGGGCGTGCAGCCCTCTGTTGGCGAGGACGTGTAGTCCTCTTCAGGTGAGGACATGTAGTCCTCTGAGGGTGAGGGCGTGTAGCCCTACGAAGGTGAGGACATGTAGCCCTACGAAGGTGAGGACATGCAGTCCTCTGATGGCGTGGGCGTGTAGCCCTCTGAAGGTGAGGATGTGTAGCCCTCTGTTGGCGAGGACGTGTAGTCCTCTTCAAGCGAGGACGTGTAGTCCTCTGAGGGTGAGGGCGTGTAGCCCTACGAAGGTGAGGACATGCAGTCCTCTGATGGCGAGGGCGTGTAGCCCTCTGAAGGTGAGGGCGTGCAGCCCTCTGTTGGCGAGGACGTGTAGTCCTCTTCAGGCGAGGACATGTAGTCCTCTAAAGGGGATAGGTACAAGTACCCAAGGGTCCACCCTTATGAGAAAGCAAGAGATCGACTCATCGAGAGGGCCGGTCATCCCAAATCCACAAGATTTGGACATTAGATGTAGGAAATCTATGCAGTTAACATGATTTTTAGGGATGCAGATGCATGCAACCTTTGTCGTGAAATTTGGTAAATGCGGACTTCATATGAAACAATGCAATGTAATGGAAAGTTGTACAATGTTTATGACATTCTTTCCCTATTTTGTGATTTTGATTTTGATTTGATTTTTTTTGGAAAACACAAATTGACTGTCCTTTTGAAAGAGGTGATAGTCCATGCAACCTTATCCTATCGTTTGCAAATCTCTCCGAGAACTCCCTCTGAGTGTTGTTCTGTTTGATTTAGTCATTTGACCATTTTGGAGTGACGACAATGGAGTCGTTTGATGTTTAATCAATCCATTGAAATCCTAGGGTTTGTCCCCCTTTTTTTGTTAAAAACATCGATGGGTGAGAACTTTTGATCGGCCCCTATGTTCACCTGAGGCTCATGCACGATGCCCCTCATTGCCCCAGTGTAAGGCTTTGAGGTACCAATTGTTATCTTTCGTCATGACCTTGTAGCAAGGAACCTATTGGGTGAGAACTTCTAATCTGCCCCTAGGTTCGTTTGAGGTTTATGCATAGTGCCTTTCATTGCCCCATGTGTGGCTCTAAGGTATCCATCGTTGTTTTGTTTTCACAACCTTGTAGCAAGGGAGAATGAAAGAAGCAATTGATTTTTGCAAAAAGAATTTTCCAAGGACGAGAAATAGTTGAAGGATTTTTTCAATTGATGGATTAAGTCAAATGACTCCTATGTAGAAGCAAGATGTTTTGATGTTTTGATGATGCCGAAGGATCAAGTGCTTCTAAGTTTTATTCGAGACAAGAAATCAAGATATATGATCAAGTTGATCTCTAGAATCTTAGGAAGAAGTTTCCAAATTGAAAAACAAAAGGTTTGACCAAAGAATTCTATCATTTCAAATTGAGATTTGCTCTCTGGTAATCGATTACCAGCAGTTGAAAATGTTTTAATTCAAATTTTTAAAACCTGTAATCGTTTACACAAGTCTTGTAATCGATTACCAGAGGGGATTTTCGGAAAATAATTTCCAAGAGTCACATCTATTCAAATGGTTTATGAATGGGCATCAAAGGTGGCTTGGAAGCACGAATTTAAAGAGAGTTTTCATTGCCCACAAAGTTTATCCTCTCAAAAGATTAAGAGTTTTTCTGAACTGAACTGTCTTATCCTCTCAAAAAGATTCCTTGGTCAACCACTCGCATATTCAATAAGGAATTTTGATTGGTCTTCATTGTACAATCTATCCCTTTTAAGAGAGATTTCTTCTTCTCTTCTTCTTACTTCTGAAAAGGGATTAAGAGACTGAGAGTCTCTTATTGTAGAGGATTCTTGAACACAAGGGAAGGGTTGTCCCTGTGTGGTTCAGACTTTGTAAAAGGAGTTTTACAAAGAGAGTGGAAAATCTCAAGTGGTTTGCTTGAGGACTGGACGGGAAGTGGCCGAACCAGTATAAATCAAGTTTGCATTCCTCTCTTCCCTTAAACTTCTTTTATTTATTGCTATTTATCTCTTGCTTTAAAGAAGTTTATTTTGAATTGTCTTTTGAGTAATTCATGTTAAGGGTGCATTGTTAATCCAAAAAGAGAGAGTGAAAGTTTAATTGGGGAATAGTCTTTGTATCTTAATTCAACCCCCTTTTTCTTAAGGTAACTGAGGCCATTTGTCCAACATCCTATTCTTGACAACTCGCTTCTCTAAGAAGACAAACTTTCTGGAATGATAAAATGAAGTCACATGAACGTCTATATTTTTTACTTGAAAACACAGTCAATCAAATGCCTTTTTTTATTTTTTTTATTTTGAAACTTATTTGTTTTGAACTTTACTCGTTGTTTTACGGCACCCCCACCAACGTGCAAGACGAGTAATCTCTGATTGAACAGTCTTAGAAGTCAACACTCAGGAGCGCAGGTCGCTTGAGCAAACAGACCAATGGCTTGCACCCACATTCCAGTGAAAGTTGAATAAGCAAACATGCGTTTGTGAGAGGATGAGGGACAAAGATATCAACTTTATCCATTTCATTTAACATTGTAATTGTGGTTTACAATAATGGCATAAACTTGGAAATCCTGATGAGTCATTAGAGACACCTAACAACAGCCTTCAAAATTGCCCCATGTGTGGCATCTCTTGTCAATGTCTGGATTTACACGCAATTCTCCTCAAATTTCAGCCACCCGCATCAATTAGACCTTGCACCTTACGCTTCAGAGTCATACAATGCTCAATGGAACGCCCCGGGGCTTCTCCGTGACAAGCACACGTTGCGTTCGAGTCGTATTCTCGGAGAAATGGAGGTTGATGAACCTTGGCTAGGGTTATGGCTACCATTGAATTATCAAGTAGATATGGGAGCAAGTCAGCATAGGACATTGGAATTGGGGGTGAATTCTACAGGCTTTCTCGCTGCAAAATTCATTTTTGGTTGGTGTTTTTGGTTTTGCTAAAGGTGGTGTTCGTCATTGGAAGTGCAGTAGACAGACTTTGTGGTTGATTTAGGGATGGCCTTTATGGATAACTAGTTGGTGGGTAAGGAGGAGGTTTGTTATTGGCTGAGTAATGACATTGTTGGGTTGGTGGGAAACTTGGCCGTATAGGAATGGCAGTCACAACATGGGTTTCTCCCTCTTTCTCACCCTCTTCATTTGCCCCAGTTTTCTCAGTCATCCTAGTAGGATGATCAAATTTGCCTCTTTTCAGATCCACATCGATCTTTTTGCTGGCGAAGACCAAATTTGTAAAACTTGAAGGTGCGTAGCCCACCATTTTCCATAGTAGAATACCGGTAATGTGTCTATTATCATTTTTTCTCCGTCATTGAGGTGCCACTTGAGCTGCCAGATCTCTCTACCTTTGGGCGTATTCTTTGAAAGATTTGTGCCCCCTTTTTGCACATGTTCTGTAGTTGCATCCTATCTGAAAACATTATACTGACACTGCCTAACGAAGGCAACCACTAGGTCCTTCCAAGAATGGACTCAGGAAGGTTCCTAGTTAGTGTACCAGGTAACAGCTACCCAGTAAGACTTTCTTGGAAGGAATGTATCAGTAATTCCTTATCTCTTGCGCATGCCCCCATCTTCCGCTAATACATCTTTAGATGGTTCTTGGGGCAAGTAGTCCCCTTGTACTTGTCAAAGTCCAGCACCTTGAACTTGGGAGGGGTGATGATATTGGGTTCTAGGAACAACTCTTTTAGGTTAGCAAAGGCATAATCTTCACCTCCTTCAATGGCCCTGAGCCTTTCCTCTAAATGATCTAACTTTTCCATTTCTGCCATAGCACGAGGGTTTTTACTTGTTATGGAATGCGAGGGTTGTGGTTGTGGGTGACACTGAGGGCCCTCCAAAGTGTTTTGCAGGGGTATACCACCAACTGCTTTCCCTTCAGTGGCATATCCGAGGCAAGGCTCGAAGTTGGCTAGATTGTGGTGGGGCATTCCATGTGTCTCCTCCATGGGTCGAGAGACATGTGCATGATCAGATTGAGGTTGTTGGCTCTTAATGAGTATGGGAGTGGAGTTATTGACATCCTCATTGGGAATGTGCGCCACATTGGGTGGTGTATAGTTTGGGAGGCAAGCCATATGGCGGGAAGGCGTGCTTGTTTTGAATTTGCACATCATGGGGTCATCCGTACTTCCTAAATCTTTGCCTACCATATTTGAGGTTGGATGATTCATTTGCTTGAGGCTAGATGGGAGCATCGGGTTCACCTTAGCGACAGCACTAGTAGCGGCAACTATAACCGCATTGGCTTCCATTATCTTCTTCATGCTCATCATGGCCTCCATCATTGTGGCCATTTGCTCTTTCATGGCCTCCATGTCGGCCTTCATCTTCTCTTGCACCTCCTCTGCTTCACCCATTACTCTAGCTCTAGCACGAGTTCGGTAAGGGCACCGTAAAGTGTGTCCTTTTCTTTTTTATAACAATGATTAAGTTCATTTTATTTTATTTTATTTTATTTTTCAAGGAAAGAATGCAATGAGCAATGCAACCAATGAAAAGCATGGATGCATGCGAATGATGTAAAGTTGAAGTATTGCGAATTTTTACGCAGGATATGGGGTTGAATCAATTTAGATTTTCAACATGGTCCATGACAACTTTGTCAAGGTGAAACTGGAAGTAACAAGGACATCAACAATCCTAAATATGTTTGGCAGTAGATGAAGCAGTGATGTGACTCGATTCATCTTTTGCCCCAATTTTGCAAGACGGTTACTTCCGTATTTCAACTTGACTTGATGAACCTTTTTGTAAAAGCATGAGCTTGGTTCAATCCTATAATCCAAGGAATGGCAATTCTGATCGCCAATACTTCAACAACATCTCATAGGGATGAATGACTCGGGCATACTTTAAGCTTATGCACGGAAAATGTAATTATGAAATTGAGATGCCCGAAGAAACACCATTTCCTAGTTAACCATGCATTAGGTACCATGTTCAATTATTTTTTTTTGTTGTTGTGTGTTTTTTTTTTTTAGAAATGGGTTTATGATCCCAACATGGTTGGCTCATGGTGCCTAACACATGCAACTAAGAATGTAGTGTGAAGTTTCACGCTTCCCCTTTTTTGTTTTTGTAGAGGAAAACACAAGGATGAGCAAACATGAAAACAAATGGTATGCAATTTTGCAGATCAAAAAGTTTGTTGAACGCATATGCATGATGATGCCATGACTCATGCAAAATGTGAGGCTGGAATATGATAACGGAAAAATGCAGGAACGATATGTTCATTATGATGTTATGAAGAGATGCTTATGATATGAATGCATTTTACGGACACGAGAGCCCGGAAAATTATCTCTTCTTACTTGCGCATTTGGGGGCGCAGTGCCCCATGTGTACAATTAAGAAGGTGATATGGACCTTCCGGCTTCCCGTGACAAAGGACGAGACCAACATACAATGCATGCTAGAGATAAAATGTGGGAGTGACTTGATTCGCACTGATTTTTGGAGTAAAAACGTGGGATAAACTCATTTTATTCAAAAAGTTATAACTAGTCAAGATCTGAGCGACAATACAAACTTCCTAGCGGTTTCTAATCATATGGTCCATTAAGTCTATCATATGCTGACAATAGCTGAGAAGTCCGTGGATCTCCTCGGGGGCGGAGTAGGTGTCCGCCATTGCTTTGGCCTTGGCTAGCAATCGGGGAAGTTCTTGACTCCTGTTCAAAGTAAGAGCAAATTGGTCCATCCACATTGTTGCCTCTTGGTGCAATGAATCAATTACCATTTCCCTTGCTTCCCTTTCTGCTGATATCTTGGCGTACTCATCCTCTAGCCTTTGCTCGTGAGTCGCTGCTAGATTTAGCTTCTCTTTGCACTCATCGATGATGGCCCACATATTCCCTTCAGTCTCGCTTAACTGTTGGGACAAATTTCTTTTCGACCTAAGGCAAGCCTTTAGCTCGTCCTTCAAGATCATGCCTTTGACCCGTGATGATTCCTTTCACCTCTTCGGAGCTTGAGTTCACTATTGCTGCCCTATAAAGCCCCTCAAAACTTTGTTTTGGTCGTGTTCTTCCTTTCAGGCCTTCTTGGTTTCTCATTCCAAGGCTTCAGCTGTGGCCATATTGACGTCCCTTAGTTCATCATACTCTTTTCATACTTTGATGGCTATGGACTTGAACTTCTCTTCGACTACCCGGGCTCTTTCAAGCTCTGCCTTTAGGGCTTGTACCTCATCACTTTCTTCCGAAGCTTTAACCTCATCGTCTCTCACAGTCTTTAGATTTGGGAGCCAATCCAATCCTCGTGTTTGGACTCTCAGCCACTTATGATAGCCGCCGATGATCCCATTACGGCTTCCCCTAAGCTCTCTGTCCTTTCTTCACGCCGCATCCCATGCCTTGCGAACTCCTTGGAGTACCCTCGCGTTATGGTCACTGAAACCCCGTGCGATGAAGGGCGTGATGCTTTCGTCTGATGGCACTCCTCTCATGGGGTAGCCAAGCTGTCTTATGGCGAGGACGGGATTATAATTAATACAACCCCTTGTTCCATCAAGGGAACATTTGGACATCCTTCGTATGAAGATAGAATCCTGATTCTTCCTTCCTTCTTGGAGAAAAAGGTGTGAAACCAGCCACACATAGAGAGCCAGTGCACAACAAACAATTCTTGCGCCACTCTTTTCACATCCCCGGTCGAACGTGTCATACATGGCCAAAATGGCGACGACCGGGCTTTCCTTGCCCTGATGAAAGGCGAGGAAAGCGTCGATCGCTGCTAGGTCCACTAACCCTTCCATATTTGGAAAGAGGACACCTCCAAAGATCAAAAGTGCCAAGATGTCAATAAAAGAAGCCCATTCGCCTTGATTTTGCCAAGGCCTTTGCCCTTTCCTCCACACACTTCCTTGGTACTCCGACTACTCCATTTCTGTTTTGCTTTACACGGTCCAACTCTTGTGCTGAGATTTTCACTACCTTGGCAACTCTTGTCGTGGAGGGATAGAACCCAGAGAAAAGATATGGCTTCCTTCCTCCCAGTGGGCATCCCAGGATTTCTTCAAACTCTTTCACAGTCGGCACTAGCTGGAAGTCCTCAAATGTGAAGCACCTTAGGGGCTGGTCATAATACTGGGAAAGGGATGCAATCGGTTCCATGGAGACTTCTACCCTAGCTAGGTACCAAATCTTACCATAGGCTTTGCGGAAGGCTTGCCGCTGAAGTTGACCCATTAATTGCCCCAACTCTCGTAAACTAGTGACCTCTAAGCTCTTGATTTTGACTTGATAGAACCTCTTTTTAAGCGAAGGCTTTTGACTTGATCCCATGTTTTACTAAAGTGAAATAAAATCCAGTGCGAATCAAAACTCCGACATCTATCATGGGTGGAATGTATGAATGCATGAAGAAATGCATATGACACAGATGCAATTTACGAATATGGGAGCCCGAGAAACTGTCTCCTTCTTAGATACAACGTCTAGGGGTAGCAAAGTGCCCCAACGTATGTCTAGGGGATCCCCAGTGGAGTCGCCAACTGTGGCAACCTACCCTTCCGCGGGAGGGCGACGCGAGACTCGCAGGATGCGTGTTCCACGAAAGGAATACGCGCGGAGTAGCCACCAACGTTTATTTGAGGAAAACGTCGGAAAAACCGGAAAAGACGCGATCTACGAACTTTTAAGTGAAAGGTTCGGGAGTTGTATTTACGCACAGGGAAGGTATTAGCACCCCACACGTCCGTCCCAAGGGACGACAGCCTTTAATCGAATGTGCAAACATGACTTTGATTTTTTATGTTCCCTTTTATGTCCTTATATCCTTTATACCCTTTTTATATTTTTTCTCTTTTTGTGGTCGACAAGGGTGTTTCCCTTTGCTCCTACGTATTCCTCAATTTGCGATGAGGAAATCAGACCTACGTAGTTCTTTCTTATCAAGTGGTTCTTTTTTACTTAAAAGGTGATCATTTTAAGGCGTTGGACCTTGCAAATGATCCATTTTACTTAGTAAGAAATTGAAATGACAAACTTCAAAAACCTATTTTTCTGGACGAGCTTGACTAGGCGAATTGATTTTAGCCTTAGTTTTACCTTAGTTATTAGTCAATTCAATTAAGAAAGAGAAATCCCAAAGAGAAAATGTCCGATTGATTTTCCGCTTTATTTTACTAAAAGGTATATTTTTTGTTATTATATTATTATTTTATCTCTTTTTGATTTCCAACGTGGTTACAGCACGACCGAACGGTCGGAATTCATTTTAACCGAAGTTAACGGATAATACAATTCAAACGATCGGTGGAAATTTATTTTATTTTTAGGTTAAGCGAGAAATGAGTTAAGTAAAACGGCTTAAGCATGTCAAGAGGGGGTATAAAAAGTAAATGAAATGAGAATAAAAATACACGAAACACAATGTGAACCACCACGGGTACATAGAATGAATCGAAAAGCTTGGTTCGAGGTACTTACCCGTTGAAGATCGAAGAACGATGAAGAACGTCGAAGAACGGTCGAAACCTTCGCGAAATTCCTTACGGAAACGTTATGGAAACGTTTCGGAAGCGCCTCAGCTTAGATTTTCTCCATGGAAACAATTTTTCCAAGCAAATTCGAAAGAGAGAGAAGTGCCTAAGGGGCTGAACCCTTTTCTTCTTCACTTCCTCCCCTATTTATAGCAAAATAGGGGAGATGGTTGCCGCCCAGCTTGCCCAGGCAAGCTCAGCTCGCCCAGGCGAGCCAGGTTGCTTTCTCCAGAAGCAACAGCCTTCCAGAGGAATCTTCTGGAGGGCCCAAGTGGGCCTGGTTGCTATTTGCACCCCCATTTTTACTAAGTACACCCCCTGCCTTTTTTTGGTGATTCTTTTTTCGTAAAGTTACGGAAACTTACAAATTTCGTAACGATACTTATTTTCTTTCCGTAATGTTACGGAACCTTGCGGATTACATAATCATTCCTTTTTGACTTACGGAATGTTACGGAACCTCACTTAATTGCGAAATGATGCTTCCATTTGATTTCCGGTGTGTCACGGAACCTTACGGATTGTGCATCAATATTTTCTTTTGTTTTTCGGCATGTCCTGGAATTTCACAAATTGCCTAATGATGGGTGCCAAGCACCTCACAAAGACCAAAGAAAGGTCGCATGTCATCAAACAAAAGTCCCCGGACGAAATTAGGGTATGACACATGCGTAGTGATTGCTTAGTGCAATTCTCCATTCTCACCCTTTTTCGGAGCCCCATGAATTGCGTTTTCGTTCATGTGTCCTCCACCTTCGAGTTTGGAGCTATGCGTAGTGATTACTTAGTGCAATTCTCCATTCTCACCCTTTTTCGGAACCCCATGAATTGCGTTTTTGTTCATGTGTCCTCCACCTTCGAGTTTAGAGCTATGCGTAGTGATTGCTTAGTGCAATTCTCGATTCTCAATCTTTTCGGAGCCCCATGAATTGCGTTTTCGTTCATGTGTCCTCCACCTTCGAGTTTGGAGCTATGCGTAGTGATTGCTTAGTGCAATTCTCCATTCTCAATCTTTTCGGAGCCCCATAAATTGCGTTTTCGTTCATGTGTCCTCCACCTTCGAGTTTGGAGCCATGCGTAGTGATTGCTTAGTGCAATTCTCCATTCTCAATCCTTTTACGGAGCCCATGAATTGCGTTTTCGTTCATGTGTCCTCCACCGACGAGTTTGGAGCCATGCGTATTGATTGCTTAGTGCAATTCTCCATTCTCACCCTTTTTCAGAGCCCAATGAATTGCGCTTTCGTTCATGTGTCCTCCACCTTCGAGTTTGGAGCTATGCGTAGTGATTGCTTAGTGCAATTCTCCATTCTCAATCTTTTCGGAGCCCCATGAATTGCGTTTTCGTTCATGTGTCCTCCACCTTCGAGTTTCGAGCTATGCGTAGTGATTGCTTAGTTCAATTCTCCATTCTCAATATTTTCGGAGCCCCATGAATTGCGTTTTCGTTCATGTGTCCACCTTCGTGTTTGGAGCTATGCGTAGTGAATTCTTAGTGCAATTCTCCATTCTCAATCTTTTCGGAGCCCCATGAATTGCCTTTTCGTTCATGTGTCCTCCACATTCGAGTTTGGAGCTATGCGTAGTGATTGCTTAGTGCAATTCTCCATTTTCAATCGTTTCGGAGCCCATGCATTGCGTTTTCGTTCATGTGTCCTCCACCTTGGAGTTTGGAGCCATGCGTAGTGATTACTTAGTGCAATTCTCCATTCTCAAGCCTTTTTCGGAGCCCCATGAATTGCGTTTTCGTTCATGTGTCCTCCACCTTCGTGTTTGGAGCCATGCGTAGTGATTGCTTAGTGCAATTCTCCATTCTCAATCTTTTCAGAGCCCCATGAATTGCGTTTTCGTTCATGTGTCCTCCACCTTCGAGTTTGGAGCTATGCGTAGTGATTGTTTAGTGTAATTCTCCATTCTCAATCTTTTCGGAGCCCCATGAATTGCGTTTTCGTTCATGTGTCCTCCACCTTCGAGTTTGGAGCCATGCGTAGTGATTGCATAGTGGAATTCTCCATTCTCACCCTTTTTCAGAGCCCAATGAATTGCGCTTTCGTTCATGTGTCCTCCACCTTCGAGTTTGGAGCTATGCGTAGTGATTGCTTAGTGCAATTCTCCATTCTCAATCTTTTCGGAGCCCCATGAATTTCGTTTTTGTTCATGTGTCCTCCACCTTCGAGTTTCGAGCTATGCGTAGTGATTGCTTAGTTCAATTCTCCATTCTCAATCTTTTCGGAACCCCAAGAATTGCGTTTTCGTTCATGTTTCCACCTTCGTGTTTGGAGCTATGCGTAGTGAATTCTTAGTGCAATTCTCCATTCTCAATCTTTTCGGAACCCCATGAATTGCCTTTTCGTTCATGTGTCCTTCACCTTCGAGTTTGGAGATATGCGTAGTGATTGCTTAGTGCAATTCTCCATTCTCAATCGTTTCGGAGGCCCATGAATTGCGTTTTCATTCATGTGTCCTCCACCTTGGAGTTTGGAGCCATGCGTAGTGATTGCTTAGTGCAATTCTCCATTCTCACCCTTTTTCGGAGCCCCATGAATTGCGTTTTCGTTCATGTGTCCTCCACCTTGGAGTTTGGAGCCATCCGTAGTGATTGCTTAGTGCAATTCTCCATTCTCAAGCCTTTTTCGGAGCCCCATGAATTGCGTTTTCCTTCATGTGTCCTCCACCTTCGTGTTTGGAGCCATGCGTAGTGATTGCTTAGTGCAATTATCCATTCTCAATCTTTTCAGAGCCCCATGAATTGCGTTTTCGTTCATGTGTCCTCCACCTTCGAGTTTGGAGCTATGCGTAGTGATTGTTTAGTGTAATTCTCCATTCTCAATCTTTTCGGAGCCCCATGAATTGGGTTTTCGTTCATGTGTCCTCCACCTTCGAGTTTGGAGTCATGCGTAGTGATTGCATAGTGCAATTCTCCATTCTCACCCTTTTTCAGAGCCCAATGAATTGCGCTTTCGTTCATGTGTCCTCCACCTTCGAGTTTGGAGCTATGCGTAGTGATTGCTTAGTGCAATTCTCCATTCTCAATCTTTTCGGAGCCCCATGAATTGCGTTTTTGTTCATGTGTCCTCCACCTTCGAGTTTCGAGCTATGCGTAGTGATTGCTTAGTTCAATTCTCCATTCTCAATCTTTTCGGAGCCCCATGAATTGCGTTTTCATTCATGTGTCCACCTTCGTGTTTGGAGCTATGCGTAGTGAATTCTTAGTGCAATTCTCCATTCTCAATCTTTTTGGAGCCCCATGAATTGCCTTTTCGTTCATGTGTCCTCTACCTTGGAGTTTACAGCCATGCGTAGTGATTTCTTAGTGCAATTCTCCATTCTCAAGCCTTTTTCGGAGCCCCATGAATTGCGTTTTCGTTCATGTGTCCTCCACCTTCGTGTTTGGAGCCATGCGTAGTGATTGCTTAGTGCAATTCTCCATTCTCAATCTTTTCAGAGCCCCGTGAATTGCGTTTTCGTTCATGTGTCCTCCACCTTCGAGTTTGGAGCTATGCGTAGTGATTGTTTAGTGTAATTCTCCATTCTCAATCTTTTTGGAGCCCCATGAATTGCGTTTTCGTTCATGTGTCCTCCACCTTCGAGTTTGAAGCTATGCGTAGTGATTACTTAGTGCAATTCTCCATTCTCAATCTTTTCAGAGCCCCATGAATTGCGTTTTCGTTCATGTGTCCTCCACCTTCGAGTTTGGAGCTATGCGTAGTGATTGCTTAGTGCAATTCTCCATTCTCAACCTTTTTCGGAGCTCCACGATTTGCGTTTTCGTTCATGTGTCCTCCACCTTCGAGTTTGGAGCTATGCGTAGTGATTGCTTAGTGCAATTCTCCATTCTCAATCTTTTCGGAGCCTCATGTATTGCGTTTTCGTTCATGTGTCCTCCACCATCGAGTTTGGAGCTATGCGTAGTGATTGCTTAGTGCAATTCTCCATTCTCACCCTTTTTCGGAACCCAATGAATTGCGTTTTCGTTCATGTGTCCTCCACCTTCGAGTTTGGAGCCATGCGTAGTGATTGCTTAGTGCAATTCTCCATTCTCAATCCTTTTACGGAGCCCATGAATTGCGTTTTCGTTCATGTGTCCTCCACCGACGAGTTTGGAGCCATGCGTATTGATTGCTTAGTGCAATTCTCCATTCTCAACCCTTTTTTCGGAGCCCCATGAATTGCGTTTTCGTTCATGTGTCCTCCACCCAAGAGTTTGGAGCTATGCTTCATGATTGACTAGTGAGGACCCTCTAGTGCAATCCTTCATTCTCCAGAGTTTTTTCATCGTCAAGGGTGGATCCTCTTGATTGGGAAATGTGATCGTTGATATGTTCTCGATTGTTTCCTTTCCCAAATGTGTATATGTATAGTTTGTTGTTCTTGTTGTTGTTTGTATTTTGTTTTGGTTTGTGCAGAAAAGAAGAAGGAGTAGAGACGAGAGTTGTCATGGACTAATCACAGAAAGGGCAAGACGGACGAAATCAGTGTCTTATCTTTGCTTTCCTCTTATCTCCGATAAAAGGTAAGTAAAGAGGGGCAACTGTCATACCCTAATTTCGTTCGGGGATTATTACTTGTTGACATGCAACCTTTGGTTAGCCGCTTTGAGATACTTGGCGTCCTTTGTTGCACAATAAATGAAGTCCTGAGACGTGTCAGAAATCAAAAGGAAGCAGGCTAGCGTAATCCGTGAAATTTCGTGATGTGGCGGTAATCGAAAAGAGGTGTTTTTGCGTAATCCGTGAGTTTCCGTAACTTCTTCGAAAGCTAAAAAAGAGTAAGTATATATATTCCGTAAGGATTCGTAACCTTGCGGAAGGAAAATAAGTATCGCTACGAAATTAGTAAAGTTTCGTAACGTTAAGAAAAAAGATTTACCAAAAAAATAGAAGGGGGGTGCATTTAGTAAAAAAAGGGTACAAATAGCAATGTGGCCCACTTGGGCCTTCCAGATCCTTCCTTCAGAAGGTTGTTGCTTCTGGAGGAAGCAACCTTGCTCGCCTGGGCGAGCTGGGTGGCAAGCTCCTCCCCTATTTTGCTATTAATAGGGGGAGGAGTGAAGAAGAAAAGGGTTCAGCCTTCTTGGCACTTCTCCCTCTCTCGAAATTGCTGAGAAAAATTGTTTCCGTGAAGAAAATTCAAGCCGAGGCGCTTCCGTAACTTTTCCGTGGGCAATTACGCGAAGATTCTCGACCGTTCTTCAAGATTCATCGTTCGTTCTTCGTTTTCTTCAGTCTTCAACGGGTAAGTACCTCAAACCGAGCTTTTCAATTCATTCTATGTACCCGTGGTGGTCCACATTTTGTTTCATGTATTTTTATTCTCGTTTTCATTTGCTTTTTATACCCCCTTTTGACATGCTTAAGCCATTTATTTAAATCATTTCTCGCCTAATCTAAAAATAAAATAAATTTCCACCGATCGTTTGAATTGTATCATCCGTTAATTTCGGTTAAAATGAATTTCGACCGTTCGGTCGTGCCGTAACCACGTTGGAAATCAAAAAAGAGGTAAAATAATAATATAATAATCAAAAAATACCCTTTTAGTAAAATAAAGCGAAAAATCAATCGGACGTTTTCTCTTTGGGATTTCTCATTCTTAATCGAATTGATTAATAACTAAAGTGAAACTAAGGCTAAAATCAACTCGCCTAGTCAAGCTCGTCCACAAAAATAGGGTTTTGAAAATTTATCATTTCAGTTTCTTACCAAGTAAAATGGATCATTTTTAAGGTCCAACGCCTTAAAATGATCACCTTTCAAGTAAAAGAATCGCTTGATTCACCTTTAAGAAAGAACTACGTAGGTCTGATTTCCTCTTCGATGGAGGGTACGTAGGAGCAAAAGCCCCGCTTTTGTCAACCTCAAAAAATAAAAAGAAATAAAAGTTAAGGTAATACGATTTCCACAATTCTAAAAAATAGGTTGTTGTCCTTTGAGACAAACGTGAGAGGTGCTAATACCTTCCTCAAACGTAAATACAACTCCCGAACTTAGAATTTTCATTTTGACCGGTTTCCTTCAGTTTTTCCGACGTTTTCCACAAATAAACGTTGGTGGCGACTCCGCGCATCTTTCCTCCTTTTGAAAGCGCACCCGTGAGCCTCGCCTTCGCTCGCCTGCGAAGGGCACGTTGCGACAGTAGACCACGTCTTTTTCGATTTTTCCGACGTTTTCCTCAAATAAACATTGGTGGCGACTCCGTGCATTTTCCTTTCTTGGAAGATGCACCTGTGAGCCTCGCGTCGCCCTGCCTCCAAAGGGTAGGTTGCGACAATAGGTTCAAAGGGGCTATCAAAGGAATTAATTCAAGGTAGGCTCATTTGGCTAGAGGCTTATAAGAACAAAATGCCTAAATCATCTCTCAACATGCATGTGAAGCAAGAAGTATCAACAAGAGTCAAGCCAAGGCTATCGTGCAAGCAATCAATGGGGCAAAACACACCGAATAAAATAGATGATGATGGCTCAAATTCAAACCAAGGGTAAATCTATCACTTCCAATTCAAACTTTCAAAACTACTTGACATGCAGAGAAAAACAAGGATTTCAATTCACAAAATGGCAAGAAACTCCTATTTCAAAAACAATTACCCATTACCTGTACATAACCTATAATTCAAAGAGAAACATGCAATGTTGTACACAAAACATAAAACCAAAATAAAAAATTAACCTAGAAAACCTAAAAAAATTAAACTTGAAAACACAACAAAATTAATCTAGAATACCCAACAAAATCACAAAATTAAAGAACAATCTCCCCCCCCCCCCCCCACACACTTAAACAACACATTGTCCTCAATGTACCACAATCACAATATCAAGAGCAATCAAAACAATCAATAAAATTGGACAAGTGCAATAAAAGTAAAGAAGGAGACAGACAAAGAAAACTCCCTAAGTCATGGCGGAAGGGAGGTAGGGTGAAGTAAGAAGGTCTCCTCCACCACTACATCCACTAAGGAGGGATTTGTGAGGAATGTTTTCAGCCGGTGTCCATTGACCTTGAAGCTCTTATCTATGGATTCACTTTTTATCTCAACTGTACCATAAGGAAAAACATTAGTCACCACAAAAAGACCAATCCACTTTGACCTCAACTTACCACTCATGAGTCCGAGCCTAGAGTTATATAACAAAATCTTCTGTCCAACCACAAAGTCCTTCTTAGCTATCAAACTGTCATGGAACTTCTTGGCCTTCTCCTTGTAGAATTTGGAATTCTCATAGGCTTCTAAACGGATCTCATCTAGCTCACTTAGTTGCAACTTCCTTTCCTCTCCAGCCTGATCAATAGAGAAGTTGCAGGTCTTTACGGCCCAGTAGGCTTTGTGCTCTATCTCTACAGGAAGATGGCATGCCTTGCCAAAGACAACCCGATAAGGAGAATATAAACAAAACCAAAAGAGATAGGGAAAGGTCCCATAAAATCTATACCCCAAACATCAAACACCTCACAGAATAACATGGGTTGTTGAGGCATTTGTTGTCTCCATGAAGGTGAGAAGCCTGCTCTCTAACAAGGCTCACAAGTGCTTCAGATTCTCCATGCATCCTTGAAGATGGTGGGCCAATAGAAACCGCAGTCAAGCACCTTGCGAGCTGTCCTCTGTATGCCAAGATGGCCACCTGGTGCGGAAGAATGACAAAATTGCAGGACCGAGTCGATCTCATGGTCTGGAATGCATCTCCTAGTAACCTGGTCACTGCACAACTTCCACAAATAGGGGTCATCCCAAATATAATGCTTAGCATCGCTCTTAATTTTATCATTTTGAGCTTTAGATGCTAAGGGAGGAAAAACAGAAGCAACCTAATAATTCACAATATTAGCAAACCAAGGAGTGAGGAAGGAATCAAAAATACTATACAAAATGTACAAATGGGCATCTGGAAAATCATCTCTGTCATACCCTAATTTCATCTGGGGACCATCTGTTTGTTGGGATGTGACCCTCGTTTGACTACTTCGAGGAACTTGCCACCCATCGTTAGGCAATCCGTGAAGTTCCGTGACATGCCGAAAGTCAAAAGAAAGCATTGTTGCACAATCCGTGAAGTTCTGTGACATGCCGAAAGTCAAAAGGAAGTGTTAATGCGCAATCCGTAAAGTTCCATAATATTTCGGAAGCCAAAGAAGGGATGATTGCGTAATTCGTAAGGTTTTGTGACTTTACGGAAAGAAAACAAGTATCGTACAGAATTCGTAAAGTTCTGTAACGTTACGGGAAAAAAATCAGCAAAAAAAAGGTAAGGGGTGTGTTTAGTAAATAGGGGGTACAAATAGCAACCAGGCCCACTTGGGCCTTCCAGGAAGTTCCCCAGAAGGCGGTGCCTTCTGGAGGAAGCAACCTAGCTCGCCTGGGCGAGCTGGGTGGCAAGGTCCTCCCTCATTTTCCTATAAATAGGGGAAGGAGGGAAGAACAAAAAGGTTCAACTCTCCTGGTATCTGAGAATTACTTAAAATTAGTGAGAAAAATTGTTTCCGTGAAGAAAATCCAAGCCGAGGCGCTTCCGTAACGTTTCCGAGACGTTCCGTGGGTGATTTCGCGAAGATTTTCAACCGTTCTTCGTCGTTCTTCGTTCGTTCTTCATCGTTCTTCGGTCTTCAATCGGTAAGTTCCCGAAATCAAACTTTTCAATTCATTCTTTGTACCCTTGGTGGTCCCCGTTTGTTTCGCATGCTTTTATTTTTATTTGATTTACTTTCTGTACCTCCTTTTGACGTGCTTTAGTCATTTATTTAAGTCATTTTCTCGCCTAATCAAAAATAAAATAAATTTCCACCGATCATTCGTATTGTAACATCTTTTAATTTCTCTTAAAATGAATTTCGACCATTCAGTCATGCCGTAACCACGTTTAAAACCAAAAAAGAGGCAAAATAATAATATAATAATCAAAAAAATATCTTTTAGTAAAATAATCAAAAAAATCAATCGGACGTTTTTCTTTGGGATTTTTCTTTCTTAATCGAATTGACTAATAACCAAAGTGAAACTAAGGCTAAAATCAATTCATAAATCAAACTTTTGTCATCACTTAAAAAAGCCATTTTTAAGGTCCAACGCCTTAAAATGGTCTTTTCCGCTCTTGTTGGTTAAGCATAGATTTCTAAAAAAGCCTAAAATCAACACGTAGCTTTATTACCTCTTTTCAAAAATAACAAGAGATCATTTATGGTCCAATGCCTTAATGTTTTCTCTCCTTTCAAAAAGAATAGAAAGATTGTTTAATGGTCCAACGCCTTAAATGACCTTTCATTCAATAAAAACATATTTTGCAAAAAAGGATAAAAACAAATTAACAATTGTTTGGTTCTCAAAGAACTACGTAGGTCTGATTTCCTTATCACAATTGAGGAATACGTAGGAGCAAGGGAAACACCCTCGTCGACCACAAAAAGATAAAAAATATAAAAGGCATAAAAAGACATAAAGACGTAAAAGGGAACATAAAACAAATTGAAGTTATGTTTGCACATTTGATTAAAGGTTGTCGTCCCTTGTGACGGACGTGTGGGGTGCTAATACCTTCCCCGTACGTAAATACAACTCCCGAACCTTTCACTTAAAGTTCGTAGACCACGCCTTCTTCGGTTTTTCCGACGTTTTCCGACCTTTCACTTGGAAGACGCACCCGCGAGTCACGCGTCGCCCGCCCACCGAAGGGTAGGTTGCAACAATTGGCGACTCTGCTAGGGACTATTTTTAGAGAGTTTGGCCTTCTAATCTTGTGCAATATCATGACTTCCCTTTTTGTCTTTTTCTTTGTCTTTTTTTCTTATGTTCTTGTGTATATAAAATCTTTTGATGCTTCTAGTGTGTTTTAAAATGTATGCATGAGGTAAAAATTTATTCATTTGGTGCACACAAACACCAACACTATTTGCACACACGGTGAGTTGAAAAAGGGCCCTATACCCGGGTTCGTGGGAACATAAGGAGTGGAGGTGAATCTGTGATCATGCTAGGTCTCCGACCTGCTTGGTTACAGTGAACCCTCATCAAGAGTTTTTCTTTTTGATAACATATTGTTGCTAGTAGTCTCTACTTCTGCAATATGTTCTTCGAAGGGGATGATACCTCTAGAGACCATCAAGAGAGATATGACCACCTTGGGAATTGTCACTAAAAGCCCTTTTAGCTCCCTCCCATTTAGGTCCCTTAAATAGGGGCATGGAGCAAACACGCTGCGTGCCATTTTTCACACTGCCATGCATAAGTGTCATGTACCCTTTTTCTTATATTTGCTTGTGAATATTTCCGTACTATGTACATCCACGTATTGTGCCTTTCACATATGCATCGTTCACGGGTTCTGTCTTGATCCCCTCTCTTTGGCAAACCAACGGAGGGTCCATGTCACCTTAAATACATACGTCGGGCACTGTGCTACCCCAAGACGTTGTATCTAAGAAGGAGACAATTTCCCGGGCTCCCGTATTCATAAATTGCATCTGTATCATATGCATTTCTTCATGCATTAATCCATTCCACCCATGATAGATGTCGGAGTTTTGATTCGCACTAGATTTTGTTTCACTTTAGTAAAACATGGGATCAAGTCAAACGCCTTCGCTTAAAAAGAGGTTCTATCAAGTCAAGGTCAAGAGCCTAGGGATCACCAGTCTAAAAGAGTTAGGGCAGTTGATGGGTCAGCTCTAGCGGCAAGCTTTTCGCAAAGCTTATGGTAAAATTTGGGACCTAGCCATGGTAGAAGTCTCCACAGAGGCCATTGCCTCCCTCGCCCAGTATTATGATCAGCCGTTGAGGTGCTTCACCTTTGGGGACTTCCAGCTATCACCCATGGTGGAAGAATTTGAAGAGATCCTAGGATGTCCTCTAGGGGGAAGGAGACCATACCTCTTCTTAGGGTTCTATCCCTCATTAGCTAGAATTTCTAAGATAGTCCAAATCTCGGCGCAGGAATTAGACCACAGAAAGCAAGTCAAAAATGGGGTGGTTGGAATACCGAGAAAATGTTTGGAGGCAAAAGCAAGAATCTTGGCAGGTAAAGGAAAATGGGCCCCGTTCATAGACATTCTCGCACTGTTGATCTTCGGAGGAGTCCTCTTTCCAAATGTGGATGGGTTGGTGGACCTAGCAGCGATCAACGCTTTTCTCGCCTATCATGACCACAAGGAAAGCCCGGTTGTCGCTATGCTAGCTGACCTATATGACACCTTCGACCAAAGATGTGAGAAGAGCAGTACGAGGATTGTTTGTTGTACTCCGACTCTTTATGTATGGTTGGTTTCGCACCTTTTTCGCCAAGAGATAAGGCATGCTTGCCCGCTAGAAAGCCACCGTTCATGCACAGAGAAAGGAGGGGCAAATTGGGACCGACTCTTAGCAAACAAAGAAGGAGAGTCTGTCAACTTGTTCCCTCGATGGAAAGAAGGAAGAACCGGGGTTCTTATTTCGTGCGAAGGATTTCCGAATGTTCCCTTGATGGGGACAAGGGGTTGCATCAGTTACAATCCCGTTCTTGCTATAAGGCAACTTGGATACCCTATGAGAGGGGCACCACTAGAGGAAGAGCTCGTGCCTGTCATTTCACAAGGTTTCAATAAGACCAACGTGGAGACACTTCAGAAGGTCCACAAGGCATGGGAGGTGGTGCAAAAGAAGGACAAAGAACTTAGGGGCAGTAACAATGGGCCCATCGGTGGCTACCGTAAGTGGTTGAAAGCCCACGTGCAAGGTTTGGATTGGCTCCCGAGTTTGAGAACTACTAAAAGGGAGGAAGTTGAGGCACCGGAGGAAGACGAAGAGATGCAGGCCCTTAGGGAAGAACTCGAGCAAGCCTAAACAGTCAAAGAAAGGTTCAAATCAGCAGCTCTTAAGATCCGAAAGGAGAATTCCGAACTAAGAGATATAAATATAGCTACCACCAAGGCCTTGAAACAAGAGACTAAGAGGGCTCGTAGGGAAGAGCACGGCCAGAACAAGTTCTGAGGGGCTCTGTGGGGCAGTAACAGCGAGCTTAAGCTCCGGAGAGAGGAAAGGGACCAATCACGAGTAGACAGTTTGATCATGAAAGATGAGTTGAAGGTTTTCTCAAGGTCCAAAAGAAACTTGTCTCAGCGGTTATGCGAGACAGAGACCAACATGTTAGCTATCGTAAGCAAATACCAAGAAGAGCTAAATCTAGCCACAGCCCACGAGCATAAAGTGGCAGACGAGTATGCCCGAGTGTACGCGGAAAAGGAGGCTAGAGGAAGGGTGATCGACTCGTTACATCAAGAGGCAACAATGTGGATGGACCGATTTGCTCTTACCTTGAACGGGAGTCAAGAACTTCCCCGATTGCTAGCCAAGGCCAAAGTGATGGCGGACACCTACTCCGCCCCCGAGGAGATCCACGGACTTCTCAGCTATTGTCAGCATATGATTTATTTAATGGCCCATATAATTAGAAACCGCTAGGAAGTTTGTACAATCGCTCGGATCTTGACTTGTTATAACTTTATGAATAAAATGAGTTTATCCCATGTTTTTACTCCAAAGATCGGTGTGAATCAAATCACTCCCGCATTTTATCTCTAGCATGCATTCATTTTTGTACCTACTCCTCACGTTTGGTTATTTTAGGAAAAACACCATAACTACATGCACCCCAAGGCATACCTATCGCACTAGATCCAAATCAAGAACGATGGGTGATCAAGAGGAGACACAGGAACAGATGAAAGTCGACATGTCGGCTTTGAAAGAGCAAATGGCTTCCATGATGGAGGCCATGTTAGGAATGAGACAACTCATGGAGAAAAACGTGGCCACCGCTACCGCTGTTAGTTCGGCTGCCGAAGCAGACCCAACTCTCCTAGCTACCGCGCACCATCCTCCCCCAAACGCGATAGGACGAGAAAAGGGCACACTGGGGCACACCAGCAACCCTCATTTGGGATATAACTAGGTGGCTTACCCTTATGGATTACCACCTAATTACACGCCGCCAGTCATGCATGATGACACGGGTCATGTCTCTTCCCCCATCCTTGAAGGGGAGCCTCCTCGACAGCTCGACCAGGTCCATGAAGATCATCGAGAGTATGCCCAAGGGGGTGTCGATTTCTAGCCCCCAATCCCCATCGAGGGGCCGGCACCCAACACATTGCCTCAACACAACCTCACAGCACAGCCAATATTCTTGTCCACAGAAAGACCACCCCCGACGGCGGAAGAAAGAAGAAAACTCAATCTCTTCGAGGAGAGATTGAGAGCTGTTGAAGGCTTTGGTGACTTCTGTTCCAGGCCATGACGGATCATCGCTTGGTACCGGATGTCGTCATCCCCCCAAAATTCAAGGTACCTGATTTCGACAAGTATAAAGGGACGACTGGTCTTAAGAACCATCTCAAGATGTATTTTCGCAAGATGGGGGCGCACTCTAGGGATGAAAAGTTGTTAATGCACTTTTTCCAAGATAGCTTGGCTGGAGCCGCGGTTATTTGGTACACTAATCTGGAAGCTTCCTGCATCCATACTTGGAAGGACCTGATTACTGCCTTCCTGAGGCAATATCAGTATAATTCCAATATGGCTCCCGATCGCACTCAGCTACAGAACATGGTTAAGAAGGAAAGTGAGACCTTTAAAGAGTACGCACAACGGTGGAGAGACCTGGCAGCACAAGTGGCCCCTTCCATGGTCGAAAGGGAGATGATTACCATGATGGTAGACACCTTGCCATTCTTCTACTATGAGAAGTTGGTAGGCTACATGCCTTCCAGCTTTGCGGACTTGGTATTTGCCGGGGAAAGAACCGAAGTAAGGTTGAAAAGAGGGAAGTTCGATTATGTCTCTTCCACAAGTACCAATGCTAGGAGAATTGGAGAAAATGGGGCAAAAAGGAAGGAAGGAGTTACCCATGCCATCACTTCGGCGCCCGCATGGGTCAAGCCCCCGCATAGCTCTCAAGGTACACATTAGTATACGCAACATCATCCGAGCTTCTCAGCTCACGCCGGGAACTCCCCCATTTCAACACCCGTATAGCCTAGAGCGCCCACCCCCATCCAGAGGGAGGCTCCCCAAGCTCCGGCTCCAACCATGACTTGCCCGGCCGGCAATGCCCACTTTGGTGCCGGTTCCAACGTGATGAGGAACTTTCCCTCGAGGCCGATTCCAGAATTCACCCCGATCCCAATGACGTACGAAGACCTCTTGTCGTCCCTCATCGCCAACCAAATGGCCGTAATAACTCCCAGGAAGATCTACCAACATCTTTTCCCAAAGTGGTATGACCCTGACGCAACTTGCGCGTACCATGAGAAAACCCCCGAGCCACTCCACCGAAAAATGCCTGGCCCTTAAATACAAGGTCCAACATTTGATAGACGCTGGATGGCTGACGTTTCAAGAGGATCGGCCCAATGTGAAAACAAACCCGCTCGCCAATCATGGAGGGGGAGCAGTTAATGCCATTGAGTCAGATAGGCCGCGCAGGTCTAAGCCTTTAAAGGATGTGCCGACCCCCGGGAGGTTTATCTATGAGGCCATACAAAAGAGGGGTGTAATTCCCCACAGTGGGCATGAAGAGGATTCTTGTTTGTTGCATCCCGGTGAGCTACATAACATGGAAACATGTTTAGCAGTGGAGGACCTTTTGCAACAGATGATAGATCAAGGTCGACTGGAAGTCGGCGATGAGGGGAGGGAATAGCAGCATATATGTATGCAGTCCGTAGATGAAAGAAGTTTTGGGAGGCCTAAACCTTTGGTAGTTAAACCTGTTCCTTTCACCAAGGATGCAGCTCCACTAAAGCCCCGATATCCCTCGGTAGTTAAACCTGTTCCTTTCCCATACCGAAACAGCCACACAGTCCCGTGGAGGTATGCACCTCCAAGTGAAAGGAAAGAAGAGGCCACCGACATCAGCTCGTTGTCAGCTAAGGTAACCAATATCACGGGGTTGAGCGGCGTGACCTGCAGCGGTCGCGTGTTTGCACCCCCCGACTTGCCGACTCAACCCACAAACGTTATGGGGAAGACAAAGATGGTGGAAGAACAAAATGACAAAACAACCCTCACTTCAGACAAGGATATTCCTGTAAAAGGTCTTCCGGAGAAAAGGGATGGTTGCGGCTAGAAGGAAGTGTCACTAGAGGAAGCAAGTGAGTTTCTTCGCATTATTCAGCAGAGCGAGTTCAAGGTCATTGAGCAGCTCAACAAAACCCCGGCCAAGGTCTCTCTTTTGGAATTACTCATGAGCTCTGAGCCTCATCGGGCTTTGCAAGTAAAGGTCTTGAACGAAGCTCATGTGGCCCAAGATATCTCTGTAGAAGGCTTTGGAGGACTCGTCAATAATATCACTGCCAACAACTATCTTGCCTTCGCCGAAGAAGAAATCCCTGCCGAGGGGAAAGGGCATAGCAGGGCTTTGCATGTATCAGTCAAATGCATGGACCACGTTGTGGCCAAGGTGCTCATCGATAACAGTTCCAGTTTAAACGTAATGCCCAAAAGCACGTTGGAGAAATTACCGTTTAATGCTTCCCATCTAAAGCGAAGTTCCATGGTGGTCGGTGCCTTCGATGGCACCCGCCGACAGGTTAGGGGAGAGATCGACCTCCCTGTACAGATAGGCCCCCATACCTATCTGGTTACCTTTCAAATAATGGATATTAACCCCGCTTACAGCTGCCTTTTGGGACGCCCATGGATCCACTCGGTGGGAGTCGTTCCTTCTACACTCCATCAGAAATTGAAATTCGTAGTAGAGGGACATTTGCTTATCGTATCGGGCAAGGAAGACATCTTGGTGAGTTGCCCGTCCTCTATGCCATATGTGAAAGCCACGGAGGAGTCATTAGAAACAGCCTTCCAATCTTTTGAGGTGGTAAGCATTGCCTCCATAGATTCCTTCTCTGGGCAACCTTGCCTGTCTGATACAGCGGTGATGGTGGCCTGGGTGATGTTGGGGAATGGTTACGAACCCGGAATGGGTTTAGGCAAGGACATCGGTGGCAGAACCAGCCTGATAAGCGCCAGAGGAAACCGTGGGAAGTTTGGGTTAGGCTATAAACTCACACAAGCAGACATAAGGAAAAACGTTGCGGGAAGAAAGAGCGGAAGCCAAGGCTTGCGATTGGGACGAGAAGTCGAAGGGGGCCCGCCTTGCCACATCAGTAGGAGCTTTATAAGCATGGGTCTAGGACACGAAGGCCAAGTCGTTGCGATATGTGAAGATGATTCTCCGAGTGGGTCCGATTTGGTACGACCATGCCTTCCTGGTTTCCGACTAGGAAATTGGCGAGTGGAGGAGCGCCCAGACATTTACGTGACAAGCATAATGTAACCCTTTGTTCCTAAGTTTATAATACAAAGATCTTTCTTCATCTGTTCCTACGTCTCTACCCATTCTCA
This sequence comes from Glycine max, assembly GCF_000004515.6. Lineage (NCBI taxonomy): Eukaryota > Viridiplantae > Streptophyta > Magnoliopsida > Fabales > Fabaceae > Glycine > Glycine max. The sequence continues at coordinate 29,272,664 of NC_038253.2, read as the reverse complement.
TCCATTTGCATGTTTATTTCTTTACATTTAAAACGCCAGATCCGACGACGAGTCCCTCGAAGGTACTAATACCTGGGACCCGACCATCGATTTCGAGCAAGAAATGGATCAGACTGAGGATGAAGAGAATGAAGATGTAGGACTTCCCCCGAAGTTGGAAAAGATAGTCGCCCATGAGGACCAAGAAGTGGGTCCTCATCAAGAAGAGACGAAAATAGTGGACTTAGGAACCGACAATGGGAAAAAGGAAGTAAAGATAGGCACGGGTATGACCAACCCCATCCGTGAAGAATTGATAGCCCTGCTAAAAGACTACCAAGACATCTTTGCTTGGTCGTACCAAGATATGCCCGGTTTGAGTTCTGAAATCGTACAGCACAGATTACCTCTAAATCCTGAGTGTTCCCCGGTAAAGCAAAAACAGAGGAGGATGAAGCCGGAGACATCCTTGAAAATAAAAAGAAGAGGTAAAGAAACAATTTGACACTGGTTTTTTGGTTGTCGCTCCGTACCTAGAATGGGTAGCCAACATTGTAACGGTTCCTGAGAAGGATGGGAAGGTGCGAATGTGTGTGGATTATCGGGACCTGAATCGAGCCAGTCCTAAAGACAATTTTCCTCTGTCGCACATCGATATCCTCGTGGATAATACGGCCAATTTCGCTTTATTTTCCTTCATGGATGGGTTCTCCAGTTACAATCAGATAAAAATGGCGCTGGAGGATATGGAAAAGACTACCTTCGTCACCCTATGGGGAACGTTCTGTTATAAGGTGATGTCCTTTGGACTCAAGAACGCCGGGGCAACTTATCAACGGGCTATGGTGGCTTTTTTCCATGATATGATGCACCGAGAAATCGAAGTCTATGTGGACGACATAATTGCCAAGTCTAAGACCGAGGAAGGACACCTTGTCAACCTGCGGAAGTTGTTCGAAAGGCTTAGGAAGTATCAATTGAGGTTAAACCCCGCTAAGTGCACCTTCGGGGTCAAATCAGGGAAATTGCTAGGTTTCATCGTGAGCCAGAAAGGGATATAAGTGGACCCCAAAAAGGTGAAGGCCATCCTTGAGATTTCGGAACCCCGTACCGAGAGGCAGGTCCGAGGTTTCCTGGGACGTTTGAATTATATTGCCAGATTCATATCACAGCTCACAGCTATTTATGAGCCGTTGTTAAAACTCTTACGCAAAAACCAAACCGTCCGCTGGAACGAGGATTGTCAAGAGGCGTTTGGAAGGATCAAGCAGTGTCTCATGAACCCTCCTGTGCTTATGCCGCCGGTACCCGAAAGGCCTCTCATCTTGTATATGACGATTTTGAACGAGTTGATGGGATGTATGCTGGGGCAACATGACGAGTTCGGGAAGAGAGAGCGCACTGTCTACTACTTGAGTAAGAAGTTTACGATCAATGAAATGAATTACTCCCTGCTCGAAAGAATGTGTTGTGCTTTAGTCTGGGCGTTCCACCGTCTAAGACAATACATGCTGAGCCATACCACCTGGTTGATATCCAAGATGGACCTGGTTAAGTACATCTTTGAAAAGCCTACTCTCATAGGACGGATCGCCCGGTGGCAAGTCTTGCTATCCGAGTTTGATATAGTTTACGTCACCCAAAAGGAGATAAAAGGAAGCTCCTTGGCAGATTATTTGGCTCAGCAGCCTCTCAGCGACTATCAACCCATGCATCCCGAATTCCCAGATGAGGACATCATGGCCTTGTTTGAGGAAAAATTAGACAAGGACCGGGACAAGTGGACCGTGTGGTTTAATGGAGCGTCAAACATTCTAGGCCATGGCATTGGAGCAGTATTGGTCTCTCCAGACAATCAATGTATACCTTTCACAGCCAGGCTGGGGTTTGACTGCACCAACAATATGGCTGAGTATGAAGCATGTGCCCTGGCCGTCCAGGCAGCAATTGACTCTAATGTCAAACTGCTCAAAGTATACGGGGACTCAGCACTGGTGATTCACCAGCTGAGAGGGGAATGGGAAACTAGGGACCCCAAGTTGATACCCTACAAAGCCTATATCAAGGAGTTGGCTGATTCCTTTGATGAGATCTCCTTCCATCACGTTCCCCGGGAGGAAAATCAAATGGCGGATGCACTTGCTACTTTGGCGTCCATGTTCCAGCTAAGACCGCACGGGGACCTACCATACATTGAGTTCTGGTGTCGTGGCAAACCCGCACATTGTTGTCAGGCGGAAGATGAACAGGATGGTTAGCCTTGGTATTTCGATATCAAGCGATTCGTTGAAAGCAAAGAGTACCCACCGGGGGCTTCTAACAATGACAAAAGGACATTGAGGAGATTGGCAGCCGGTTTCTTCATGAGCAGGAGCATACTATACAAAAAGAAACCATGACATGACCCTCCTGCGATGCGTGAATGCCAAAGAGGCGAACCACATGATCGAGGAAGTCCACGAGGCTTCCTACACCAATGTCACGAGGAGTGTAGTGGTCAGATTCATAAAGAGGGAGCTGATTTGTCGGTACGGACTCCCTAGGAAGATCATTACTGACAATGGCACCAATCTGAATAACAAAATGATGCAGGAAATGTGCGCGGATTTCAAAATCCAGCATCACAATTCCATGCCCTACTGACCAAAGATGAACGGAGTCGTGGAAGCAGCCAACAAGAATATTAAGAAAATTATTCAGAAGATGACAGTGTCGTACAAAGATTGGCATGAGATGTTGCCTTTTGCCCTGCATGGATACCGAACTTCGGTACAAACTTCTACTGGGGCAACACCGTACTCCTTGATTTATGGAATGGAAGCGGTACTCCCATTTGAGGTAGAGATCCCTTCCCAGAGGATACTAGCAGAATTAGGTTTAGAAGAATCAGAGTGGGCTCAAACACACTACAACCAACTCAACCTTATTGAAGGTAAGCGCTTGACGGCCATGAGCCATGGGTGCCTGTATCAACAAAGAATGAAGAATGCATTTGACAAGAAGGTGTGCTTGCGCAAGTTCCATGAGGGGGACCTTGTGCTGAAAAAGATGTCCCACGCTGTTAAAGATAATCGAGGGAAGTAGGCCCCGAACTACGAAGGGCCTTTCGTTGTGAAAAGGGCTTTTTCTGGAGGGGCCCTGGTGCTTACCAACATTGATGGTGAGGAGCTACCCTTACCCGTGAACTCCGATGTTGTCAAGCGATACTATGCTTAGAATCTGGAGCAATTGAGGAAGTCGCTGCATGTTCTTTCATTTTTATATGTTCTTCTTGGTTTCCCCCAGGGATTCTTATATGCTGTAATTTTCTCGTCACGGTCTTTTAAAAGAAGAGAACATGAGATTGAGGCTTCAGTCCTCACTTTGTGCTTTAAACCATGTGGAGTTTGTGATAACCTGAGCTTTTTCGCTCAATCCATGGGATGCCCCAAACGCTTAATTAAAACCGAACCTAACCAGCTTTCACTAAAAAGATTGTTGCATTTGAAAAAGTTCATGCATACGCATACACATGCATATTTTGTTTATCTTATGACAGGAGCATAATCGTCTTAGGCAATGGTCAAATGCCGGGCCGGATCCAAAGGCGGAGATCAATCAAGGTAAACAGTAACGCGGCCACAGTTTGCCACGCAATGTCGTTTCCTGCTTTCAGGTGCTCAGGGATGGACGCAAGTAGAGGCTAGGATCACGATCGATAGATCGTCGTCCCATGCCCAGCTCTGGACAAGCAGATAGCGCTACTGGGAAGCAGCCTAGTATCCTTTAAGTTCCCAGTAATTATTACTATTGTGTCTTTAAAGTAAATATTGGATGCCTAACCTACCCTAAGGGGGTTCGAGTAAGCGAACGCCGACCTGTAGAGAGCCATACTTATGTCTTCCCTAAAAAAAAGTACAGGTTAGCTCGCCTGGGCGAGCACCCCTGCACCTGGAAATATAAAAAATGAGGGAGGGGGAGTTTTTCTCCACCCAAAACTCTCCCCCCTCACTCAAAAAACGCCAACACCACGGGAATTACGGATTTTCACCCCTAGGCCACCACTTTTGCGCTTTTGCTTCCATTCTTAGTGTTGCTACTCACTCCAACAAGTAAGTATCTCATTCTTGGGCTTTCTAGCTTTCCATTGATGTATCTTAGTCTTCTTTTAGTGCTTTAAATTGTGTGAATGTGCCCAAATCTATGGAGCAATTTTGGCTTTGTTTTATGCTTGTTGGTTTGAGTTAGGGGGTTGTAAGGGATGACCCTAGGCCTATGGTGCATTCTAAAATAATGGGGCAAGCCACATTACCCCTATCCCCTTGTTATTGACACCCAAACATGCGTCCACCATGTGTTCGATGAAATGCCTCAATGGCATTTGCGCATGATTTTGTGAAACTTAGATTGTGGAATGAATTATGCACATATGGCTGCCATTGTGAGTGTGTGGGCAATTTTGTAGAAGCTAGACTAAAGTGCCAAAAGCATGACTTACACCTAGGAATTTAAGTTTTTGGTTTTTAATGTAAAAGATGCATGAATATTAGAACATGTTTGTGAGGTTTTTGACTAGAATTTGAATTTGCTACCTCATGAGGAGTACCTTGCACCTAGGTAGCATGAAAAATACCTTTCAATAGTATGTATATATGTTGAATATCTAGCATGAAAATGCCTTGCAAAGTGTGTGAATATATAGCAAAAAATGTCTTTCAAAATGTGTATATGTTGGATAGGTAGCGTAAAAATGCCTTTCAAAATATGTATATTTGTGAGTAGGTAGCATAAGGAGCCTTTCAAAAGAAATGTGCATATATGTGGAATGTAGCATGAAAATGCTTGTCAAAAACATACGTGGATATGTGTCATAAAATGCCTTTCACCAAAAAATTTATGTGTGTGTGTGTAAATGCATGTATATAGGTATGTGTCATAAAATAGCACATGCCCCAATGTGATTGTTTTGTAAAGTGCATGTTGATACTCGCACCATATAAGTGTTGTTTGGCTCTTGTTCGTAATGATTGGTATTTCCTTGTAAATTAACTTTCCAAATGTTTGTCCTCGTAGGAAATGGCTCCGAAAAAGCTTTCTGCGAAGAGATCTAGGAGGGACGCCGCGGCTGAAGGGACCAGTGCCGCCCCCGAGTTTGATAGCCACCGTTTCAAGAGCGCCGAGCACCAACAGTGTTTCGAGGCCATCAAAGGATGCTCGTTCCATATAGAGAGACACGTCCAGCTCAGGGACGATGAGTACATAGATTTTCAGGAGGAGATAGCTCGCCGACATTGGACGTCGCTGGTGACTCCCATGGCTAAGTTTGACCCTGATATAGTCCTGGAGTTTTATGCTAATGCTTGGCCCACAGAAGAAGGAGTGCGAGACATACGGTCATGGGTGAGGGGTCAGTGGATTCCCTTTGACCCTGATGCCCTCAGCCAGTTCCTGGGTGACCCGCTAGTGTTGGAGGAAGGCCAGGAGTGTGAGTTCAGTTAGAGGAGGAACAGGGCTGATGGGTTCAACGAGGAGGCCATTGCCCAGCTGTTATGCACCCCGGGGCAAGATTTTGCCTGGACCGCTACAGGGAGGTGGGTGCGGATCATGCGCACCAGCATGACCACCTTGACCCATATGCGGATGATATTGCTGCTCAGCAATGTCTTGCCTAGTGATCATAACTCCGATCTCCCTCTGCCAAAGTGTCAGCTGGTGTATGCCATCCTGACACGGATGAGCGTTCATGTGGCTCAGTTGATTACTGACGCCGTCTATTTATTTGCAGGTATGCCACCCACCAGGCACCCTCTAGACCCGGATAAGTCTAACAGGGCCCTGGGGTTTCCGGCATTGATCACGGGCCTCTGTCAGTCATTCGGGGTTCCCGTCACTCCTAGTAAGGTGATCCGACCACCGATCACCCGAGCCTTCATTGAGAAGTATTGCACGCCTAGGCAGGTGCAGGGTGATGCACCTCAGGTCGCAGACGCACCCACCTCATCAGGCTAATCCCGCTGGTTCATTAGGCATGGAGCGTTATCTACAACACTTGGTTCGCCAACAGGCGGCCAACCACCGGTGGCAGGTGCAGATACATGAGTGTCTCTACCAGCTCAGCCTTAGTCAGCAGGGGCAGGGTTTCGCTCATTTTGCATGCCCTACTCCAGAGCAGTTTAGGGATGAGGTCGCATGGCCCGGAGATTGGCCCGAGGCCCAGGCAGGGGAAGCGCCTACAGGAGCTCCCGACGATGCAGAGGAGGCCCGTATGGATGAGGAGATGACGGACTTGCTCGGTTTCTTGGGAGGAAGCGGAGCCACTTGACCGAGGTCACCACACCTTTTTTATTGACATTTTTCTGTTAGTTTGCTATTGACGTTTTCTGTTATTGTCTATATTGTTGTTGACACTATTATTTTCTGTTTTTGTTCATATGGTTACTAACATTACTATTATTATCGTTCGTTTCTGTTAGAAATTTTTGGCGTTGTGGCTCCCAGTTATTTCGTCACCGTTTTTGCGACTTACCATTTCGTGCGTTTTTCGTTTACCTTGTGGTTAGACGTAAGTAGGCAGTGTGCGCCCTCGTCCGCATGACCTTTTCAGAAAGAAAAAGAGAAAAAAAGAGGAAAAGGAAAAGAGAGCAAGTAAGAAAAGAAAAAGAAGGAAGAAAAAAAATAATAAAAATAAAAAGTTGTCTAGCTACAAAAACAACATGCTTGTGAAAAGAGATAACTTCCAACTTTTCTTTGAAAAAAATTCACTGATCATAACCAGTTTTTGAAAAAAAAATGTGTATACACTTGAAGGGTGAATGCTGTGAAAGTTTTCCCGAACGCCCAAAAATGGACTCGGATGAATGCCCTAATTGATAAAAGAACATATTTTGGAAACACTAGGTTGACTAAAGTAGAGAAAATGAATTATGAGCCCTAGCATCACATGACCAAAACAATTTCGATACTTGAGTGTCCACATAGGTGCATGCATGGCTAGTTTTGCATAAAATTTCTAAATCATCATTGTTGCATTTGTGTCATGGAAATAATGTGGGACATCCCCTTTTATCCTTGAACCAAACCAAACCCTGACATATATCATGTCCAGCTGTTCTACAAGCCTTGAGCCAAAATCCCAACTTATCATAAACCTTAACCCAGGGTGAGAATGTCAATCCTTGCCCTCGGAAGAAAACAAAAAAAGAAAGTTTCCAATCAAAAGAGTGGGAGAAAACAAAAAGAGAAAATTCCCAATCAAAGATTGAGAGAAAGCAAAAAAGGAAAGGAAAGGAAATTCCCGATCAAGGACCGAAAGAAAATAGAAGAAATATGCAGAAAGGTCTTTGGACCAGACAACATCTGAACAAATATAGAGTTACCACCAAGTAAACAAAAAAGAAAGGAAACCACGATCTAAAGTGGTCCTCTCCCTTTGATTGCCAACCAAAATCCTGTGCGTTGGTGGCTTGTTCACCTCACACTAAACAAAAACAGAAAAGGAAAAGGCCAAACACTCAGAGCCAAATTCCCCAAAAAAAACACCATTCCCAAGAAAAAGTCTTATTGATCCATGATCACGCATGTAATCTTTGATTTGATAGGAAATGATTTGCAAAATAAACTCATCACATATCTATGGTTCGGAATTAGGATGAAATACTTACTTGTTTGAGATTGATACACTTTGAGTGATTTTCTTCTATTTATGTTGGACCCAGTGTTTCCTGTAAATGGTCATTTAGAAGCGAAATGCTAAACATCCAAAATCTCATTTATGGTTAAGAGAAAATTTCATCAGCATACTCTCCTTCCCCTATAGACACATTTGTTTTTCATCCAAAAAGCATATGTTGCTCTGATTAGTTGGAAGTTTTGTTTCTTTACTAAAGCATGTTCGCATTTGAGTGAAGAAAACACCGAGGCTATTTTAGTCTCACAAGTTATCCAGAACTACGTAGGTCTGAGTTCCTCATTGAGGATACGTAGGAGCAAGAGCCTCGCTTTTGTCGGCCGCCCCACAATCTCTGTCATAATGACCCTGGGGTCATGTGGCACACAGAGATAAATTATGGTCATTCTGCATCTTTTGTCATCCAGAGGCGGCGAGCCTGATGACACGCGGAGACAAATTATGGTCATTCCACTCACCTTTTGCCATCCAGACACAGTCGTGTCCGATGGCACGTAGAGACAAATTATGGTCATTATGCGTCCTTTAGTCATCCAGAGGTTGCGGGCCCGATGACATGCGGAGACAAATTATGGTCATTCCGCACACCTTTTCGCCATTCAGACACAGTCGTGTCCGATGGCACGTAGAGACAAATTATGGTCATTCTGCGTCCTTTTGTCATCTAGAGGCGGCGAACCCGATGACACACAGAGACAAATTATGGTCATTCCAATCACCTTTTGCCATCCAAACATAGTCGTGTCCGATGGCACGCAGAGACAAATTATGGTCATTCTGCGTCCTTTTGTCATCCAGAGGCGGCGGGCCCAATGACATGCGGGGAACCATTTGGTCCCGCACTTTTTTACCTTTGTCATCCAGAGGCGGCGGGCCCGATGACATGCGGGGAACCATTTGGTCCCGCACTTTTTTTACCTTTGTCATCCAGAGGCGGCGGGCCCGATGACATGCGGAGACAAATTATGGTCATCCGCATAAAGACGTAAAAGGGAACATAAAACAAATTCAAGTCATGTTTGCACATTTGATTAAAGGTTGTCGTCCCTTGTGACGGACGTGTGGGGTGCTAATACCTTCCCCGTCCATAAATACAACTCCCGAACATATCACTTAAAGTTTGTAGACCACGTCTTTTCCGGTTTTTCCGATGTTTTCCTCAAATAAACGTTGGTGGCGACTCCACGCGTATTCCTTTCTTGGAAGACGCACCTGTGAGTCTTGCGTCACCCTTCCGCCGAAGGGTAGGTTGCGACACAAGGTTTATGGTGAGTTGAGATTTTGGCTCAAGGCTTGTAGAACGACTGGACATGATATATGTCAGGGCGTTGGTTTGGCCAGCGGTTTAGGGATAAAGGAATGTCTCACTTTATTTCCATGACACACATGCAACAATGATGATTTGGAAATTTTATGCAAAACTGGTCATGCATGCACCCATGTGGACACTCAAGCATCAAGTTTTATGGTCATGTGACACTAGGGCTCAAGATTCATTTTCCCTATTTAAGTTAACCCAATGTTTCTAAAACATGTTCTTTTATCAATTCATGCATTCATCCGAGTCCATTTTGGGCGTTCGGGAAAATTTTCACAGTATTCTCCCTTCAGATGCATACACATTTTTTTCTCCAAAAATTGGTGTTATGATTAGTGAATCTTTTTTCAAAGAAAAGTTGGAAGTTATTTCTTTTCAAAAGTGTGCTAGTTTTTCAGCCAAAAGATATATTTTTTGTTCTTATTTGTTTTTGTTTTTTTCTTTCTTTGTTTTTTCAAAAGATTAAAAACAGCTTGTAACCTAGACACGGTTGATGCCTGAGATCACATCTTTTTGAAAAAGGCGTGCGAACGAAAGTGCACAAGACCTACACATTTTTTTGTGTTTCGGACAAATCATCATAAAGTAAGTACGACCATATGCCCAAAGCGATAAATTACTTGTAATGTGACAGACAACTGCATGTTCCGTTTAATCACAATGGACATAATAATTGGAAGCAGAAAATGTCAGATCATAAGGGAAATAACAAAATAACTGAAAGCAATAATGAAGGATACATCACAAGTTTGGCGATTCTGGTCGTATGGCTCCGCCTCCTCCAAGGAAATCTGGAAATTCATCATCCCTCAGCTGCCTCTGTCTCAGTCTGAGGAATGACCATCCCTCGATGGCCTCGAAACGCTACTGATGTTCCATGCTCTGGAATCAGTGTTTGTCAAAGCCCGTGTCGGCTTGCGGGGCCGCATTGGAACCCTCTTCAATGGTGCCCTTCCTAGACCTCTTCGCGAGGAGCTTCTTCGCAGCCAATTCTAGGTTGCCTCCTAGTAGCGCTTCTTTAACGTCTTTATCCGGACGCATGATGATGATTTGTCGATCATGGGCCCAGTACCTGCTCGTACCTGCCCGGGTGGTTGGTCGCCTGCTGGTCGGCAATGTGTCGTAGGCAACGCTCCAGCCTTTGTAGATGAGTTGAGGTGGACCCTAGAGGTGGTGGCGATGCGTCTGTTGATCATAGCTGGGCTGCTGTGGTGCCTCGCCCTGCGCCTTCCTAGGGACGTAGTACTTCTCGATGAAAGCCCAATTAATAGGGGCCTGATGATCAGAGCCGGGAACCCTAGGGCCTTGTTGGACTTCTCCGGGTCCAAGGGACTCCTCGTAGGGGGCGCGATCCCTGCAAATAGTGGATGGCATCAGAAATCAGTTGAGCCACATGTATACTTACCTATGTTGTGACGACATAGAACAACTGATACTTCCATAGGGGGAGATCGGCATTGTGGTCGCTGGGAAAAATGTTGCTAAGCAACGTCATCCATATTTGTGTAAGAGTGGTCATGTTGGTGCGCATGATCCGCACTCGTCTCTTTACAGTGGCCCGAGCGAAATCTTGCCCCGGTATGCAGAGTAGCTGCGCGATAGCCTCCTCCTCTGGTTGTGCTCGCAAAGTTGGCCCTCCTCCAATATCAAGGGGTGGCCCAGGAACTGATAAGAGCAAACTACTAGCCCCTCACCCGAGAGCGCAAGCCTCGATTAAGCATTAAGGGTGGAGGACCTTGAGTTTGCTGAAGGCGTAGATGTGGAGCCCTCTGAAAGCGAGGACGTGCAACCCTTTAAAGGCGAGGACGTGTAGTCCTTTGAAGGCAAGGAGGTGCAGTCCTCTAAAGGTGAGGCCATCTAGCCCTATGAAGGTGAGGGAGTGCAGCCCTCAAAAGGTGAAGGCGTGTACCCTCTGAAGGCGAGGACTTGTAGTCCTTTGAAGGCAAGGACGTGTAGTCCTCTGAAGGCAAAGACGTGTAGTCCTCTGAAGGTGAGAACATGAAGTCCTCTGAAGGCGAAGGCATGTAGTCCTCTGAAGGTGAGGACATGTGGTCCTTTGAAGGTGAGGGCGTGTCGCCCTCTGAAGGTGAGGACGTGTAGTCCTCTGAAGGCGAGGACGTGTAGTCCTCTAAAGGCGAGGGTGTGTAGCCCTCTGAAGGCGAGGACGTGTAGTCCTCTTAAGGCAAGGGCGTGCAACCCACTGAAGGCGAGGGTGTGTAGCCCTCTGAAGGCGAGGACGTGTGGCCCTCTGAAGGCGAGGACCTGTAGTCCTCTGATGGTGAGGACGTGTAGTCCTCTAAAGGTGAGGACGCGTAATCCTCTGAAGGCAAGGACATGTAGTCCTCAGAAGGTGAGAACGTGTAGTCCTTTGAAGGCAAGGACGTGTTGTCCTCTGAAGGCAAGGGTTTGTAGTCCTCTGAAGGTGAGGAATTGTAGTCCTCTGAAGGTGAGGATGTGTAGTCCTTTGAAGGCGAGGGCATGTAGTCTTCTGAAGGCGAGGACATGTAGTCCTCTGAAGGTGAGGACGTGTAGTCCTCTGAAGGCAAAGACGTGTAGTCCTCTGAAGGCGAGGACGTGTAGTCCTCTGATGGCGAGGACGTGCAGCCCTCTGAAGGCGAGGTTGTGTAGCCCTTCGAAGGTGAAGGCGTGCATGATGTGTCATCATTTTCGCCTATTTCTTAACCCTTTTTGTCACCATTTTAATTACTGATTAGCCTTAATTGTCAAATTAATTATGCAGTTTTATCATTTGGGCCTACTGGACTAATTTTGTGTTTTTTATTTAATTTCAGGAGAATTATAAGCAATTGGGCTTGAATCCGAAACTGGGCTTGGACTTGAAGAGAGCGGACAATTTTATTTTATCAAATCTTATCTTATCCAGATTTTATCTCATCTAGATATTATTTCATCCAATCTTATCTTATCTTATCTTATTTAGATTTTATTTCATCTAGATTTTATTTTATCAAATCTTATCTTATCTTGCCTAAATTTTATTTTATTTATGAGCTTGGACTTAAAATAGATTTGTAAGCTTTGGGGGCTAAGAACCTATATAACAGCACCAAGGTTTTAGTTTTAGTGGTTTTTCGTTTTGAGAGGAGAATAATTCTAGGATTTTAGAATTCCAGTTTTTACTGTTCATGCGCACTGTTCACGTAGAATAAAATTTGTTTTCTGCAATTTCATTTATGCTTCAATCTACAATTTCATTTTCTACTGATTAATGGAAGGCTAAGTCTCCAGCGTTGTTTTCTCTTGAGGATCAAGCACAACTCTCTTTGAGGTTTTGTTATTACTATTGAATTCTGATCAGTTTTTCCTCTTCACCAATTACTCTGTATTGTTAGACAAATGGCCTCAGTTATCTTAAGAAGGGGGGGTTGAATTAAGATAACAAGAACTATTCCCCAATTAAAATTTTACTCTCTCTTTTTAGATTAACAATGCACCCTTAACATGAATTACTCAAAAGACGATTCAAAATAAACTTCTTTCAAGCCAAAGATAAATAGTAATAAATAAAAGAAGTTTAAGGGAAGAGAGAAATGCAAACTTGATTTATACTGGTTCGGCCACTTCCCGTGCCTACGTCCAGTCCTCAAGCAACCCACTTGAGATTTTCCACTCTCTTGTAAAATCCTTTTACAAGTTCTGAACACACAAGGACAATCCTTCCTTTGTATTCAGAATTCTTTTACAACAAGAGACCCTCGATCTCTTAATCCCTTTTTAGAAGTAAGAAGAAGAGAAGAAGAAATCTCTCTTGAAAGAGATAGATTGTACAATGAAGATCAATCACAATTTCTTATTGAATATGCAAGTGTTTAACCAAGGAATCTTTGAGAGGATAAGACATTTCAATTAAGAAAAACTCTCTTAATCTTTTGAGAGGATAAAACTTTTTAGGCAATGAAAACTCTCTCTCATAATTCGTTTTTCCAAGTCACATATAAATAGACCTTTGATGGCCATTCATAAACCATTTGAATAGATGTGACTCTTGGAAGCTATTTTCTGAAAATCTCCTCTGGCAATCGATTACAGGATTTGTGTAATCGATTACAGCTTTTAAAATTTGAATTAGAACGTTTATTAACTGCTGGTAATCGATTACCAATATGGTGTAATCGATTACATAGTCTAAAATTTGAATTCAAATATTTAGTAGTTGTTGTAAATCATTTTTAGCCACTGGTAATCGATTACATCCTCTGGTAATCGATTACCAGAGAGTAAATCTCTTGAAAAACACTTTTTAACATGCATTACTTGGCCAAACCTTTTGCTATATCAATTAGGAATTCCCTTCCTAAAATACTAGTGATCATCTTGATGTTGTGGCTTGTATTCTTGAATCATTGTCTTGAATTTAAACTTGAAAAAGCCCATTTGCATCATTTGCATCAAATCATCATGATCATCATCAAAACACCAAAGTCATTTGCTTCTACATGTATTTGTTGCTGTTAATCCATGCATACTTAGTGTTTGATTAATTGTCTATGCGCTTAATTTACGTTCGTGCTTAATGATCAGTTTCGTTCATGATTAATTGGTGTATGTGTTGCTTAATCACATAATGATAGCCTGATGTTAATTTTCACTTAGTAATTTAATTTAGGGTTGGATTAAGTGGTTGAACTAATTAAGGATAAATTCTCGTAACCTAGGATAAGAGACTTGCTTGTGAATCAAGGGGAAACAACATGTTTTAATTCTGTTATTTTCTAATTCAAAATTGCTTGCTGTTTAATTTACAAAAACAAACAACCCCCCCCCCAATTCATTACTATTTCATTATTATCTGTTATGAACGTTTGGTTGACCATTGAGGCAGCCACAACGGCGACTCAACCCCGTCATTCTAGATGTGGTGAAAAAGGAGGTGACCAAGCTCTTACAAGCTGGAATTATCTACCCCATTTCTGACAGCCAGTGGGTGAGTTCAGTCCAAGTGGTTCCAAAGAAGACATGCCTCACAGTAATTAAGAATGAAAGGGATGAGCTTATCCCTACAAGAGTGCAGAATAGCTGGTGAGTCTACATTGATTATAGGAGGCTGAACTAGGTAACCAGAAAAGATCATTTTCCCCTGCCTTTCATTGATCAAATGCTTGAGCGCTTGGCAGGTAAGTCTCATTACCGTTTTCTTGATGGTTTTTCTGGTTATTTACAAATTCATATTGCTCCTAAGGATCAAGAAAAGACCATATTCACCTGTCCCTTTGGAACTTTTGCCTATAGGAGGATGCCCTTTGGCCTATGCAACGCCCCTGGCACCTCCTAGCGGTGTGTGCTTAGCATTTTCAGTGACTTTTTAGAGAGTTGCATAGAGGTGTTTATGGATGATTTTACTATTTATGGATCCTCTTTTGATACACGTTTGGATAGTCTGTATAGAGTTCTTAGTAGATGCATTGAAACTAACCTTGTGCTGAATTTTGAAAAATGTCACTTCATGGTAGAACAAGGTATAATTTTAGGGCATATCATTTCCAGTAGGGGTATAAAGGTAGACCCTGCAAAAATAGATGTTATTTCACAATTGCCTTACTCCTCTTGCGTGCGAGAGGTTCGTTCTTTTCTTGGTCATGCAGGGTTTTATAGGCGCTTTATCAAGGAATTTAGCAAGGTAGCCCTTCCACTATCCAATCTGCTGCAAAAGGAGGTGGAGTTTGATTTTGATGATCAGTGCAAAGAGGCTTTTGATTGCCTCAAGCGTGCGGTGACTACCACACCTATCATTCATGCACCTGATTGGAATGCCCCATTCGAGCTAATATGTGATGCATCCAATTATGAATTGGGGGTTGTCCTTGCTCAAAAGATTGATAAGCTTCCTTGGGTAATCTACCACGCTTCTAGAACTTTGGATGCTGCCCAAGAAAATTACACTACCACAGATAAGGAGCTATTAGTGATAGTTTTTGCTTTTGAGAAAGTTCGTTCGTATTTACTTGGTACTCGTGTTATTGTTTATACTGACCATGCAGCTCTGAAGTACTTGTTGAAGAAGGCTGAATCAAAGCCTAGATTCATCAGGTGGATGATTTGGCTCCAAGAGTTCGATTTGTAGATCCGTGATCGGAGCGGTGCACAGAATCTCATGGCTGACCACCTGAGTAGGATTGAGCGTGTGTCTGAGGACTCACCCATTCGGGATTGTCGCAACCTACCCTTTGGCGGGAGGGTGACGCGTGACTCGCGAGTGCATCTTCCAAGAAAACGTCGGAAAAACCGGAAAAGACGTGCTCTACGAACTTTAAGTGAAAGGTTCAGAAGTTGTATTTACGTACGGGGAAGGTATTAGCACCCCACACGTCCATCACAAGGGACGGCAGCCTTTAATCAAATGTGCAAACATCACTTCAATTTGTTTTATGTTCCCTTTTATGTCTTTATGTCTTTTTATGCCTTTTATATTTTTTATCTTTTTGTGGTCAACAAGGGTGTTTCCCTTGCTCCTACGTATTCCTCAATTGTGATAAGGAAATCAGACCTAAGTAGTTCTTTGAGAACCAAACGGTGGTTAATTTGTTTTTATCCTTTTTTGCAAAATATGTTTTTTATTGAATGAAAGGTCATTTAAGGCGTTGGACCATTAAACAATCTTTCGATTCTTTTTGAAAGGAGAGAAAACATTAAGGCATTGGACCATTAATGATCTCTTGTTATTTTTTAAAAGAGGTAATAAAGCTACGTGTTGATTTTAGGCTTTTTTAGAAATCTATGCTTAACCAATAAAAGCGGAAAAGACCATTTTAAGGCGTTGGACCTTAAAAATTGCTTTTTTAGGTGATGACAAAAGTTTGATTTATGAATTGATTTTAGCCTTAGTTTCACTTTGGTTATTAGTCAATTCGATTAAGAAAGAAAAATCCCAAAGAAAAACGTCCGATTTATTTTTTTGATTATTTTACTAAAAGATATTTTTTTTATTATTATATTATTATTTTGCCTCTTTTTTGGTTTTAAACATGGTTACGGCATGACCGAACGGTCGAAATTCATTTTAAGAGAAATTAAAAGATGTTACAGTACGAATGATCGGTGGAAATTTATTTTATTTTTGATTAGGCGAGAAAATGACTTAAATAAATGACAAAAGCACGTCAAAAAAGGGTACGAAAAGTAAATGAAATAAAAATAAAAGCATGCGAAACAAACGAGGACAACCAAGGGTACATAGAATGAATTGAAAAGTTCGATTTCGGGAACATATCGGTTGAAGACCGAAGAACGACGAAGAACGGTTGAAAATCTTCGCGAAATCACCCACGGAAACGTCTCGGAAGCGTTACGGAAACGCCTCGGCTTGGATTTTTTCACGGAAACAATTTTTCTCACTAATTTTAAGAGATTCTCAGATACCAGGAGGGTTGAACCTTTTTGTTCTTCCCTCCTTCCCCTATTTATAGGAAAATGAGGGAGGACCTTGCCACCCAGCTCGCCCAGGCAAGCTAGGTTGCTTCCTCCTGAAGGCATCGCCTTCTGGGGAACTTCCAGGAAGGCCCAAGTGGGCCTGGTTGCTATTTGCACCCCCTATTTACTAAATACACCCCTACCTTTTTTTGGCTGATTCTTTTTCCGTAACGTTACGGAACTTTATGAATTTTGTAACAATACTTGTTTTCTTTCCGTAATGTCACAAAACCTTATGGATTACGCAATCATCCCTTCTTTGGCTTTCGGAATGTTACGGAACTTCACGGATTGCGCATTAACACTTCCTTTTGACTTCCGGCATGTCACGGAACTTCACGGATTGTGCAACAATGCTTTCTTTTGACTTCTGACATGTCACGGAACTTCACGGGTTGCCTAACGATGGGTGGCAAGTACCTCGAAGTGGTCAAACGAGGGTCACATCCCAACGAACAGATGGTCCCCGGACGAAATTAGGGTATGACAGTTGCCCCTCTTTACTTGTCTTTTATTGGAGATAAAAGGGAAGTAAAGATAAGACACTAATTTCATTCGAGTGAAACACCATTCGGCCGGTGAAAACCTGCAAAAATTTTGAAGATGATCAGTACCGAATGACCAACATCATCCTGATACTGCCGAGTTCGTTCCTCTTGGTTGACACAAGGCGCAGAATGACCATAATTTGTCTCTGCGTGCCCTTGGTTGACACAAGGCTTTGACAAACACCGATTCCAGAGCATGGAACATCAGTAGCATTTCGAGGCCATCGAGGGATGGTCATTCCTCAGACTGAGACAGAGGCAGCTGAGGGATGATGAATTTCCGGATTTCCTTGGAGGAAGCGGAGCGATACGACCGGAATCGCCAAACTTGTGATGTATCCTTCATTATTGCTTTCAGTTATTTTGTTATTTCCCTTATGATCTGACATCATTTGCTTCCAATTATTATGTCCATTGTGATTAAACGGAACATGCAGTTATCTGTCGCATTACAAGTAATTTATCGCTTTGGGCATATGGTCGTACTTACTTTATGATGATTTGTCCGAAACACAAAAAAATGTGTAGGTCTTGTGCACTTTCGTTCGCACGCCTTTTTCAAAAAGATGTGATCTCAGGCATCAACCGTGTCTAGGTTACAAGCTGTTTTTAATCTTTTGAAAAAACAAAGAAAGAAAAAAACAAAAACAAATAAGAACAAAAAATATATCTTTTGGCTGAAAAACCAGCACGCTTTTGAAAAGAAATAACTTCCAACTTTTCTTTGAAAAAAGATTCACTAATCATAACACCAATTTTTGGAGAAAAAAATGTGTATGCATCTGAAGGGAGAATACTGTGAAAATTTTCCCGAACGCCCAAAATGGACTCGGATGAATGCATGAATTGATAAAAGAACATGTTTTAGAAACATTGGGTTAACTTAAATAGGGAAAATGAATCTTGAGCCCTAGTGTCACATGACCATAAAACTTGATGCTTGAGTGTCCACATGGGTGCATGCATGACCAGTTTTGCATAAAATTTCCAAATCATCATTGTTGCATGTGTGTCATGGAAATAAAGTGAGACATTCCTTTATCCCTAAACCGCTGGCCAAACCAACGCCCTGACATATATCATGTCCAGTTGTTCTACAAGCCTTGAGCCAAAATCTCAACTCACCATAAACCTTGTGTCGCAACCTACCCTTCGGCGAGAGGGCGACGCAAGACTGACGGGTGCATCTTCCAAGAAAGGAATACGCGTGGAGTCGCCACCAATGTTTATTTGAGGAAAACGTCGGAAAAACCGGAAAAGACGTGGTCTACAAACTTTAAGTGAAAGGTTCGGGAGTTGTATTTACGCACGGGGAAGGTATTAGCACCCCACACGTCCGTCAC
Source organism: Glycine max (assembly GCF_000004515.6). Lineage (NCBI taxonomy): Eukaryota > Viridiplantae > Streptophyta > Magnoliopsida > Fabales > Fabaceae > Glycine > Glycine max. The sequence goes on along the minus strand of NC_038253.2, from coordinate 29,254,382 downwards.
AAGGGACGGCAGCCTTTAATCAAATGTGCAAACATGACTTCAATTTGTTTTATGTTCCCTTTTACGTCTTTATGTCTTTTTGTACTTTTTATATTTTTATCTTTTTGTGGTCGACGATGGTGTTTCCCTTGCTCCTACGTATTCCTCAATTGTGATAAGAAAATCAGACCTACGTAGTTCTTTGAGAACAAAGTGTTTGGTTAAGTTGTTTTTATCCTTTTTTGCAAGATATGTTTTTATTGAATGGAAGGTCATTTAAGGCATTGGACCATTAAAAAATCTTTCGATTCTTTTGTAAAGAGAGAAAACATTAAGGCATTGGACCATTAATGATCTCTTTATTTTTGAAAGAGGTAATAAAGTTACACGTTGATTTTAGGCTTTTTTAGAAATCTATGTTTAAACAATAAAAGCGAAAAAGATCATTTCAAGGCGTTGGACCTTAAAAATGGCTTTTTTAGGTGATGACAAAAAGTTTGGTTTTATGAATTGATTTTAGCCTTAGTTTCACTTTGGTTATTAGTCAATTCGACTAAGAAAGGAAAATCCCAAAGAAACAACGTCGGATTGATTTCTTTTTATTTATTTTACTAAATGATATTTTTTATTATTATATTATTATTTTGCCTCTTTTTGGTTTTAAACGTGGTTACGGCATGACCAAACGGTCGGAATTCATTTTAACAGAAATTAAAGGATGCTACAATACGAATGATCGGTGGAAATTTATTTTATTTTTTATTAGGCGAGAAAATGACTTAAATAAATGACTAAAGCACGTCAAAAGGGGATACGGAAAGTAAATGAAATGAAAATAAAAGCACGCGAAACAAATGGGGACCACTAAGGGTACATTGAATGAATGGAAAAGTTCGATTTCGGGAACTTACCGGTTGAAGACCAAAGAACGACGAAGAACGAACGAAGAACGTCAAAGAACAGTTTAAAATCTTTGAAATCACCCACGAAAACGTTACGGAAGCGTTACGGAAGCGCCTCGGCTTGGATTTTCATCACGGAAACATTTTTTCTCACTAATTTTAAGTGAATCTCTGATACCAGGAGGGTTGAACATTTTTGTTCTTCCCTCCTCCCCCTATTTATAGGAAAATGAGGGAGGAGCTTGCCACCTAGATCACCTAGACGAGCTAGGTTGCTTCCTCCAGAAGCCGGAAGAAGCAACCGGCTTCTGGAGGAACATCTTGCAAGGCCCAAGTATGCCTGTTTTCTATTTGTACCCCCTTTCTACTAAATACACACCCCTTTGCCTTTTTTTGCTGATTCTTTTTCCGTAACGTTATGAAAACTTACGAATTTCGTAACGATACTTGTTTTCTTTCCGTAATGTTATGGAACCTTACGGATTACGTAATCATCCCTTTTTTGCCTTCCAGAATGTTACGGAACTTTACGAATTGTGCACTAACACTTCCTTTTAATTTCTAGCATGTCACGGAACTTCATGGATTGTGCTACAATGCTTTCTTTTGACTTCTAGCATGTCTCAGAACTTCACGAATTGTCTAACGATGGGTGCCAAGTACCTCGAAGTGGTCAAACAAGGGTCGCATCCCAACAATGGATGGTCCCCGGACGAAATTAGGGTATGACAGTTGCCCCTCTTTACTTGTCTTTTATTGGAGATAAAAGGGAAGTAAAGATAAGACACTAATTTCGTTCGAGTGAAACACCATTCGACCGGAGAATCTCCCTGTCAGCGGAACCTGCAAAAATTTGAAAATGATCAGTACCGACACATCATCCTGATACTGCCGAATTCGTTCCTCCTGGTTGATGCAAGGCGCAGAATGACCATAATTTGTCTCTGCGTGTTGTTGGACATGATCGAGCCTGGGCGGCAAGGCACAGAATGACCATAATTTGTCTCCGCCCCCCTCTCGACTTACTGTCCCCGAATGACAAAGGGCGCAGAATGACCATAATTTGTCTCTGCGCGTTTATCACTCGAGTTGCAAAATCTGAATGACAAAGGGTGCAGAATTTGTCTCTGCGCGTTTACCACTCGACTCGCTACTCCTGAATGACAAAGGGCGCAGAATTTGTCTCTGCGTGTTTATCACTCATCGAGCTGCTCCTGAATGACAAAGGGCGCAGAATTTGTCTCTGCGCGTTTATCACTCATCAAGCGTGCGGATGACCGTAATTTGTCTCTGCATGTCATCGGGCCCGCCGCCTCTGGATGACAAAAGGCGCAGAAGACGACGTTAGTCTCCGCATGCTATCATGCTTTGAGTCTTAGAGATAGCAAAAAAAGTGTGGGACCAAATGGTTCCCGCATGCCATTGGTCCCGCCGCCTCTGGATGACAAAAGGCGCAAAAAAAAACGTTAGTCTCTGCGTGCTATCATGCTTTGAGTCTTAGAGATAGCAAAAGAAAGTTTAAAAGTGCGGGACCAAATGGTTCCCGCATGTCATCGGGCCCACCGCCTCTGGATGACAAAAGGCACAGAAGACGGAGTTAGTCTCTATGTGCTATCATGCTTTGAGTCTTAGAGATAGCAAAAAAAGTGTGGGACCAAATGGTTCCCGCATGTCATCAGGCCCGCCGCCTCTGGATGACAAAAGGCGCAGAAGACGACGTTATTCTCTGCATGCTATCATGCTTTGAGTCTTAGAGATAGCAAAAAAGTTTATACGGATAACCACTTGGGTATTTCCGCCTGTCAGATGACTCCAGGGTCAATATGACAAAGATTGTGGGGCAGCCGACAAAAGTGAGGCTCTTGCTCCTACATATCCTCAATGAGGAACTCAGACCTACGTAGTTCTAGATAACTTATGAGACTAAAAATAGTCTTGGTGTTTTCTTCACTAAAATGAGAACACGCTTTAGCAAAGAGACAAAACTCCCAACCAATTAAAGCATATGTTTTTTGGATGAAAAACAATGTGTCTACCGGGAAAGGGGAGTATGCTGATGAAATCTTCTCATAACCATAAATGAGATTTTTTATGTTAGCACTTCACTTCTAAATGACCATTTAGAGGAAACACTGGATTCAACAAAAATAGAAGAAAATCACTCAAAGTGTATCAATCTCACACAGGTAAGTGTTTCATCCTAATTTCGAACCATAGATACATCATGATTTGGTTTTGCAAGTCATTTCCTATCAAATCAAAGATTACATGCGTGATCATGGATCAATAAGACTTTTTCTTGGGAATGGTGTTTTTGGTGGGAATTTTGGCTTTGAGTGTTTTTGGCCTTTTCCTTTTCTGGTTTTGTTTAGTGTGAGATGAACAAGTCACCGACACACAGGATTTTGGTTGGCAATCAAAGGGAGAGGATCACTTTATATCGTGGTTTCCTTTCCTTTTTTGTTTACTTGGTGACGACTCTATATTGTTTTAGATGTTATCTGGTCCAAAGACCTTTATGAATATTTCTTCTGTTTTTCTTCCGATCCTTGATCGGGAATTTTCCTTCTTTTCCTTTTTTCTTTCTCTCAATCTTTGATTGGGAATTTTCTCTTTTTGCTTTCTTCCATTCTTTTGATTGGGAATTTCCTTTCTTTTTCTGTTTTCTTCTGAGGGCAAGGATTGACATTCTCACCCTGGGTCAAGGTTTATGGTAAATTAGGGTTTTGGCTCAAGGCTTGTAGCACGGCTGGACATGATATATGTCAGGGTTTGGTTCGGTTCAAGGATAAAAGGGGATGTCCCACATTATTTCCATGACACAAATGCAACAATGATGATTTGGAAATTTTATGCAAAACTAATCATGCATGCACCTATGTGGACACTCAAGTGTCGAAAATTTTTTGGTCATGTAATGCTAAGGCTCATAATTCATTTTCTCTATTTTAGTCAACCCAGTGTTTCCAAAATATGTTCTTTTATCAATTTGGGCATTCATCCGAGTCCATTTTGGGTGTTCGAAAAAACTTTCACAGCATTTACCCTTCAGGTGTATACACATTTTTTTTCAAAAACTAGTTATGACCAATGAATTTTTTTCAAAGAAAAGTTGGAAATTATCTCTTTTCACAAGCATGTTGTTTTTTATCTAGACAAATTTTTATTTTTATTTACTTTCTTTTCTTTTTCTTTCTTCCTTCTTTTTCTTTTCTTACTTGCTCTCTTTTCCTTTTCCTCTCTTTTTTCTCTTTTTTAAGTTACTTATCAATTGTTCATTTTTTCTTTTTCTTTTCCTCTCTAAAAGATCGTGCAGGCGGGGGCGCATACTACCTACTTACGTCTAAACATAAGGTAAGCAAAAAACGCACGAAATGGTAAGTCGCAAAAATGGTGACAAAATAACTGAGAGCCATAACGCCGAAAAATAATAACAACAATGTTGGTAACCATGTGGACAATAACAGAAAAACAGTAATGTCAAGCAATATAGACAATAATAAAAAAAACATCAATAACAAACTAACAAAAAAACAGTAATGTCAAAAACAAAAGTGTGGTGACCTCGGTCACGTGGCTCCGTTTCCTCCCAAGAAGTCGAGCAAGTTTGTCATCTCCTCATCCATGCGGGCCTCCTCTGCATCACCGGGAGCTCTTGCAGGCGCCTCCCCTGCCTGGGCCTCGGGCCAATCTCTGGGCCATGCGACCTCAGCCCTAAACTGATCTGGAGTAGGGCATGCAAAAGGAGAGAAACTCTGACCCTGTTGATTGAGGCTGAGCTGGTAGAGACACTCATGTATCTGTACCTGCCCCCGGTGGTTGGCCGCCTGTTGGCAAACCAAGTGCTGTAGATGCCGCGCCATGCCTAATGACCCAGCAAGATCAGCCTGATGAGGTGGTGGCGATGCGTCTGCGGCCTGTGGTGCATCATCCTGCGCCTGCCTAGGCGTGCAATACTTTTCAATGAAGGCTCGGGTGATCGGCGATCGGATCACCTTACTAGGTGTGACAGGAACCCCGAATGACTGGTAGAGGCCCGTGATCAATGCTGGAAACCCCAGGGCCCTGTTAGACTTATCCGGGTCTAGAGGGTGTCTGGTGGGTGGCATGCCTGCAAATAAATAGATGGCGTCAGCAATCAACTGAGCCACATGGACGCTCATCCGTGTCAGGATGGCATACACCAACTGACACTTCGGCAGAGGAAGGTCGGAGTTATGATCATTGGGCAGTACATTGCTGAGCAGCAATGTCATCCACATCTGGGTCAAGGTGGTCATGCTGGTGCGCATGATTCTCACCCGCCTCCCGGCAGCGGTCCGGGCAAAATCCTGACACGGTATGCATAATAGATGGGCAATGGCCTCCTCGTCGAACCCATCGACCCTGTTCCTCCTCTGACTAAACTCGCACTCTTAGCCTTCCTCCAACACTAGCGGGTCACCCAGGAATTGGCTGAGGGCATCTGCTTCAAATGGAATCCACTGACCCCTCACCCATGACCGCATGTCCTGCACTCCCTCTTCTGTCGGCCAAGCATTAGCATAAAACTCCAGGACTATATCTGGGTCAAACTTAGCCATGGGAGTGACCAGCGACGTCCAATGTCGATGAGCTATCTCTTCCTAAAAATCCATGTACTCATCGTCCCTAAGCTGGATGCGTCTCTCTCTGTAGAATGACCATCCTTTGATGGCCTCGAAGCGCTGCTGGTGCTCGGTGCTCCTGAAACGGTGGCTATCAAACTTGGGAGCGGCACTGGTCCCTTCAGCCGTGGCGTCCCTCCTAGATCTCTTCGCGAAAAGCTTTTTCAGAGCCATTTCCTACGAGGACAAACATTTGGAAAGTTAATTTACAAAGAAATGCTATTTTAAAGCAAAAATGGCATGCTAGTCTTTTCGATTTAGAAAAAACTTGTGCATATATTTCCTTAAAGAAGAACATTTACGAACGTGCATACGCGCAAAGTATCCTGCTATTTTTATCTATATACAAGGATATTCAAAACATTCTAGTTACCACACATATATTTTTTTGAAAAGAATTCATATATGCATGCTCAAGGTATTGTGTCAAAATTACACATGTCCATATTCAAAGCATTTTGCTATCAAAAAAAATTACCTACGCACATTTGGAGTATTTTATTAATATACAAAAAAATTTGTTGTTTCATTCACATTTATTTATACATATATGCACATTGGAGAGCCAATCTCATGTCATGCACACACTTGCATTTATTTGAGAAGGAATTTTCATGCCATCTATTTACACTTGAGAGGCAATTCCACATCATATATTCATTTTGGGAAGCATTCAAACATGTGTACATTTATAAAGCGCTTGACCACCTATTTAACATATACACGTTTTATTTGAAGGGTCCTTTCTCTAGCTACCTATCCTATACATATATGTACATGGTGAATAACATCTTTACACAAACTAGGCAAACATCATGGTGCAGCCCCAAAAATCAGCTGCTGGCCTAAAGGGAAATCCCTATCACAATGCCCTCATTTTTATGCTTTCTTGTATTGAAATCAAAAGCTTGGGTTCCTAGGCCTAGAATCGCATTCGGGCACTCATTTTAACCTCTACATGTTGTCCCTATACATATAAAACAGCCCCACAATCCAAAGTTCACAAAACCATGCCCATATGTCATTGAGGCATTTCACCGAGCACTTGGTGGGCGCATGTTTAGGCATGAATAGCAAGAGAATGGGGGCAATGTGGCATGCCCCATTGCTTCAGAATGCACCATAGGCCTAGGGCCATCCCTTACAACCCCCTAACTCAAACCAATCAAGCATGAAACAAAGCCAAAATTGCCCCATAGATTTGGGCATATTCACACAATTTAGAGCACCAAAAGAAGACCAAGATACATCAATGGAAAGCTAGAAAGCTCAAGATACATCCAATATTTACTGTAAAGACACAACAACAATAATTACTGGATATTTAAAGGATACTAGGCTGCCTTGCAGCGGCGCTTTCCGTTTGTCCAGAGCTAGGTAAGGGACGACGATCTATCGGTCGTGACCCTAGCCTCTACTTGCGTCCGTCCCTAAGTACCTGAAAGTAGGAAATGACATTGCGTGGCAAACCATGGCCGCGTTACCATTTTACCTTGATTGGTTTCTGCCTTCAGCTTTGTCCCGGCATCTGACCACTGCCTAAGACGATTCTGCCCCTGTTATCACAAAATATGCATGCGTATGCGTATGCATGAGTGTTTCTAAATGCAACAATCTTTTTGGTGAAGGCTGGTCAAGTTCAGTTTTAATTAAGCGCTTGGGGCATCCCATGGACTGAGCGAAAAGGCTCAGGTTATCACAACCACACATGGTTTAAAGCACACAAAGTGAGGACTGAAGTCTCAAACTCATATTCTCTTCTTTTAAAAGACTGTGACGAGAAATATACAGCAGACTGGAATCCCTGGGGAAAACCAAGAAGAACACATAAATATAAAAGAACATGCAACGACATCCTCAATTGCCCCATATTCTAAGCGTAGTAACGCTTGACAACATCAAAGTTTACGGGTAAAGGTAGCTCCTCGCCATCCATGTTGGTAAGCACCAAGGCCCCTCCGGAAAAAGCCCTTTTCACAACGAAAGGTCCTTCGTAGTTTGGGGCCCACTTCCCTCGATTATCTTTAACAGCGTGGGACATCTTTTTCATCACAAGGTCCCCCTCATGGAACTTGCGCAAGCGCACCTTTTTGTCGAACGCGTTCTTCATTCTTTGTTGATATAGGCGCCCATTGCTCATGGCCGTCAAGCGCTTACCTTCAATAAGATTGAGTTGGTCTAATATAACTATTGCTCATTAGCTTATCTAATACAACTATTTTTCTTTAGATTTAATTACTTATTTGGTTCCTATAATTCCACGATTCTTACATTTTTTGTCTTCTATAGTTTGAAAGTGATTTTTTTAGTCCTATCGTTTATATTTTAATTTTCTTTTAGTTCCTATAATGTTGAAAGTGATTTTTTTAATTCTTATAATTTATATTTTAATTCTCTTTTAATCATTATAATTATTTTTATATATTTTTTTAATAGGTAATTAAAATATAAATTATAAGAATTAAAAATATCAATTTCAAGCATTATAAGGAGTAAAATGAACACAACTGAGGGACTCCAAATTCACCTCTACAACTACAAAGCCTAAATCTTTTGCTCGAGTCTTTCAAAATCCTTCAGCTTTCCTTCTTGCCAGCTCCCGAAGCCATGTGTCAAAGTGGACGCAATCTCCATCCAAATCACTGAAGATGAATACCAGCAAGGTCTCCTAAGCTGCAAAAACAATCTACATGATAGACTGATTCTTCCCAAGGGCCCAGCTCCAGTTAAAGTGAATGATTTAAAGGAAAAGCTCTCAAAGCTTGGGAACCCAATTGCTTAGTGGAATTTGATACCGCTAGGTAAGGGTTTTTTCAAAATTAGTTTTGTCTCAGGGGATGAGCTCAGAAGCATTTGGACTGTTGGCTCTTGGAACCTCCAACCGGATCTTCTTCGTCTCTTTCAGCGGAGTGCTGATTTCAATCCGAGCAAAGTGAGGCAAACCATGCCCAATGCTGGATACGTTTTCACAACCTTCCAATGGAATATTGGAGGCCCATTACTCTTAGTGAGATTGCAGCTGGGGTAGGCACTCCAATTGCCTTTGATGAGGCCACCAAGAATAAGAAGTATGGTCACTTTGCCAGAATCCTGGTGGATATAGTGTTGCTAAATATTTGTGTTTTAATTTAAAATTTATAAATATATATTAATTCCATTTTATAAAATAAAATATTTATTTTAGATTTTCTTAAGATTTTGTTTTAATGAGTCAACTAGTTTGTTAGATTTTTTTTGACAACTGTAGGTTAGTTTCCAACGGTCATATTTCCAACGGTCATATTTTTTTTGTTGCTTAAGGTGACCTGTGCCTATATATTCTCTTTCCTCCTTTCTAAAAACATGACAGAGCTACATTCTCATCCCTTTCTCCCAAAATTTTCTATTTCTTTTCTTATAAAATAATTTATTTCTTGAGAGTAAGAGCATTGGTGTTCATAAGGTTTGGGGATCCTTTCGCTGCACACGATCGGAACCAATGGGTTGTCGTATCTTGGGAGAGGAGCACAATCAGAATTTCTTACCCGTGCAGTGGGGGCGTTTTCTCTCTAAGGATAGCGTTTACGCGCTTCAACCCAGGCTATATCTTTCTTCCCCTAATTTATTTTTTTTCCTTGTGCTTAGTGTATGTTATAATGTATTATTCATGTGTTGTCAATTAAATTTATTTTGCTACTGTTATTTTGTTATTTAATTCAAGACTGTGCATCTTCTTCGTATTTATTTTCCTTCATTTTTATTTTATTTTCTAACAGTCTTAGAGAGAAAAATTTATTTTTTCACTTTCTTCTTGCATAGTCTTTTTTGCAGTAGCATCCTATTTTATCAAAATGTCCGCCATGGATATGATTAAGTCCCTTTCCAGTAAGCCTGAAAAATTTACGGGTGAAAATTTTTTCTATTGGCGACAACAAATGAAATTCTGGCATACTGAATTGGATTTATACTCTGTGATTCTAAAAGAGAAATAAAAACTTCAACTTCCTCTACTGATATAGTTCAAACTGATACAACCATTGAGCATGATGTTTCTGATAAAGATATTTTATGTCATGGACGCATTTTAAGTGCTTTGGCTGATAACATATATAAGATTTTTTGCCATACCAAAACTTCTGTTGAGTTATGGGAAGCACTTGGATTGAAATATGGATCTGTTGAAAAAGGTTTAAGATGTTACTCTTGTGAAAAAATGATTGAGTTTCAAATGATTGATGGAAAATCTATTTCAAATCAGATCCATGAATTTGAAAACATTGTTTATGACATGAAATTGAAAGGAATCGTTTTGCCTGACATTATGCTTGTGGCTTTCATGATATCAAAATTGCCTCCTTCATGGACTGATTTTGCTCGAAGCTTGAAACATAAACATGAAAGTTTTACCTTTGATGATTTGCTTGTTTGTCTCCACATTGAGGATAAACATCGTTCATCTCAAAAACACTTGCAAAAATCTGATTCTCACTCTAAGGCCTATCTTGTTGAGAGCTCTAGCAAACCTTTCTCTAAGTCCTTCAAAAGGCATGGGTTTAACAAAAATAAATTTGGTAGAAAGCCTTCCTTTTCTAAAAATAAGAACAATGCTTTTAATAACAACAATAAGCCTAAGGATAAAAATTTGGGGAATGAAATTTTTTGCTTTGTTTCTGGGCGAGCTAATCATTTGGCTAAGAATTGTTTTCAACGTCATCGCCAGCCCACGTCTTTCCCTAAACCGCAAGCTAATGTTGTTACCACCAATGCTACCTCTGATTCCCCATCTGACAAGTACCATGTCACTAGCCCTGAGTTAAATTGTGTTTTTAACTCAAATGATTGGTTTATAGACTCCGGGGCTCATGTTCATGTGTGTGCTGATAAAAAATTATTTTCTTTATATCAGTAATCAAGCACACGTACTGTGAGCATGGGGAATGGGAGTATGGCACATGTGTTAGGAGAAGGTCAAGTGAAGCTAGAGCTATCTTCGGGAAACTTTATTGTTTTAGATGGTGTCTATCATATTTCTGATATTAGGAAAATTTTAATAAGTACTTCTTTGTTAGTCCAACAAGGGTACAAGGTTGTTTTTGAATCCAATAGAGTTGTTATTACGAGACATGGTAATTTTATTGGTAAAGGCTACATTTGTGATGGTTTGTTTAAGTTAAATCTTATGTCTCATTCTATTAATAAAATATCCAATATTTCTTCTTTTGTTGCAAATGTTGAATGTTCTAATATGGCATGCTAGACTTGGACATGTGAATTTGAATTCTATCAAAAGAATGATGTCTCTTAATCTTATTCCTAAGGCTTCCATTGATTTAAAACAAAAATGTGAAACATGTATTCAAGCAAAGCAACCTAGAAAGAGTTTTACTACATGTATTGAAAGAGAAACTAACTTGCTTGAATTGGTTCATAGTGATGTATGTGATAGTAATGATGTGTTAACACGTGGTGGTAAGAGATATTTTATTACTTTTATTGATGATTTCTCCAAATATTGTTATGTGTATTTAGTTAATCACAAAAGTGAATTGTTTGATAAGTTCAAAGTATATAAAACAGAAGTAGAAAATCAATTGGAAAGAAAAATTAAAATTTTACGTTCCGATAGAGGTGGAGAATACACATCTTTAGACATGAGTAATTTTTGTTAAATGCATGGTATTATTCATGAAGTGACACCTCCGTATGCTCCTCAATCTAATGGTATTGCGGAAAGAGAATCGTACATTGCTTGATATGGTGAATGCTATGCTTGTAAGTTCTGGTTTACCAAGTAATATGTGGGGCTTCTGCATGTCATATTCTTAATAGAGTGTCTTATAAAAATTTTGAAAAAACCCCTTATGAGCTATGGAGAAAAAGAGAGCCAAACCTGAAATATCTTAAAGTGTGGGGGTGTCTAGCAAAGGTAAACATTCCCATTAATAAGAAAAGGAAAATTGGACCAAAAACTGTTGATTGTGTTTTTGTTGAATACTCTATGCATAGTACTACTTATAGATTTTTGGTAGTTAATTCAGAAGTGTCTGAAATTTCTAATGGTACTATTATGGAATCTAAAGATGCTACTTTCTTTGAAAATATTTTTCCTTTGAAAAATAAATTGTCTAAATCTGTTTGTGATTCTTCTTGTTCTAATTTGTCTTCTTGTAGTAATACTAATAAGGGCATTGTGTTTGAACCTAGGAGGAGTAAAAGATCTAAAAAAGTTAAGGATTTTGGTTCTAAATTTTGCTCTTTTTTGCTTGAAGATGATCCTAAAACTTATGGTGAGACCATGAGGTCTATTGATGCACCTTTTTGGAAAGAAGCTATTAATGATGAAATGAGTTCTCTTAAAAATAATAAAACTTGGTTTCTTACTGATCTTCCCCCTGGTTGTAAAAGTATAGGTTGTAAGTGGATTTTTCGAAAGAAATTAAGAACTGATGGATCTATAGAAAAATTTAAGGCAAGACTTGTTGTGATTGGGTGTAAACAAATAGAAGATGTAGATTTCTTTGATACATATTCTCATGTTTCTAAAGTTACTACAATTAGGGTCTTAATTGCACTTGCTTGTGTTTTTAATTTAGAAATTCATCAAATGGATGTAAAAACTGCCTTTTTAAATGGTGAATTAGAAGAAGAAATTTATATGAGCCAACCTGAAGGCTTTGTAGAACAGGGGAAGGAAAAGAAAGTTTGCAAACTTGTTAAATCTTTATATGGTTTGAAACAAGCTCCAAAGCAATGGCACGAAAAATTTGATCAAGTTGTTCTTTCGTATGTGTCATACCCTAATTTCGTCCGGGGACCTTTGCTTGGTGGCATGCAACTTTCATTTGACCATTTTGAGGTACTTGGCACCCATCATTAGGCAATTCGTGAAGTTTCGTGACATGCCGGAACTCAAAAGGGAGCATCGTTGCAAATTTCGTGAAGTTCCGTAACATTCTGTAAGTCAAAAAGGGGATGATTATGTAATCCGCAAGGTTCCATAACATTACGGAAAGAAAACAAGTATCGTTATGAAATTCGTAAGTTTCCGTAACTTTACGGAAAAAGAATCACCAAAAAAGGGTAGGGGTGTATTTAGTAAAAATGGGGGTGCAAATAGCAACCAGGCCCACTTGGGCCCTCCAGAAGATTCCTTCAGAAGGCGATTGCTTCTGGAGGAAGCCACCTTGCTTGCCTGGGCGAGCTGGGTGGCAAGCATCTCCCCCATTTTCCTATAAATAGGGGGAGAAGTGAAGAGGAATTTCATTCAGCCCTTCTGGTAATTCAAGAATCACTTGAAATTAGTGAAAAAATTGGTTCCGTGAAGAAAATCCGAGCCGAGGCGCTTCCGTAACGTTTTCGTGGGGATTTTCACGAAGATTTTCAGCCGTTCTTCGACGATCTTCGTTCGTTCTTCATCGTTCTTCAGCCTTCAACCGGTAAGTTCTCGAAACCAAACTTTTCAATTCATTCTATGTACCATTAGTGGTCCTCATTTGTTTTCACGTGCTTTTATTTTCATTTCATTTACTTTCCGTACCCTCCTTTTGACGTGCTTTAGTCATTTGCTTAAGTCATTTTCTTGCCTAATCAAAAAATAAAATAAATTTCCACCGATCATTTGAATTGTAATATCCGTTAATTTCTGTTAAAATGAAATCCGACCGTTCGGTCATGCCGTAACCACGTTGGAAACCAAAAAGAGGTAAAATAATAATATAATAATCAAAAAAATATCTTTTTAGTAAAATAAACCAAAAAAAAAAAAGCAATCGGACGTTTCTCTTTGGGATTTCTCTTTCTTGATCGAATCGACTAATAACCAAAGTGAAACTAAGGCTAAAATCAATTCATAAACCAAACTTTTGTCATCACCTAAAAAAGCCATTTTCAAAGGTCCAACGCCTTGAAATGGTCTTCTCCGCTTTTATTGGTTAAGTGTAGATTTCTAAAGGCCTAAAATCAACATGTAAACTTTATTACCTCTTTCAAAAATAAAGAGTTCATTAATGGTCCAATGCCTTAATGTCTTCTCTCTTTTCAAAAGAATCGAAAGATTGTTTAATGGTCCAACGCCTTAAATGACCTTTCATTCAATAAAAACATATTTTGCAAAAAGGATAAAAACAACTTAACCAAACACTTTGTTCACAAAGAACTACGTAGATCTGATTTCCTTATCGCAATTAAGGAATACGTAGGAGCAAGGGAAACCCCCTCGTCGATCGCAAAAAGAAAAAAAAAATATATAAAGAAATAAAGACATAAAAGGGAACATAAAAAATTGAAGTCATGTTTGCACATTTGATTAAAGGTTGTCGTCTCTTGTGACGGACGCGTGGGGTGCTAATACCTTCCCCGTGCGTATATACAACTCCCGAACCTTTCACTTAAAGTTCGTAGATCACGTCTTTTCTGGTTTTTCCGACGTTTTCCTCAAATAAACGTTGGTGGTGACTCCGCGCGTATTCCTTTCTTGGAACACGCACCCATGAGTCACGCGTCGCCCTCACGCTGAAGGGTAGGTTGTGACAGTTGGCGACTCCACTAGGGACTGTTTTTAGAGAGTTAGGCCATATAATCCTTTGCAATGTTTTTATCATGACTTTCTCCTTTGTTGGTTTCCCTTTACTCCACTGGGGATTGTTTTTAGAGAGTTAGGCCATATAATCTTGTGCAATGTTTTTATCATGACTTTCTCCTTTGTTGGTTTCCCTTTACTTTTCTTATGTTCTTATGTATATAACTCTTTGATGCTTTTAGTGGGTTTTAAAATGTATGCATGAGGTAAATATTTATTCATTTGATGCACACAAACACCAACACAATTTGCAGACACGGTGAGTTGAAAAAGGGCCTTATACCCGGGTTCGTGGGAACATAAGGAGTGGAGGTGAATCTGTGATCATGCTAGGTCTCCGACTTGCTTGATTACAGTGAACCCTCATCTAGAGTTTTTCTCTTTGATAACATATTGTTGCTAGTAGTCCCTAATGCTGCAAAATGTTCTTCGAAGGAGATAATACCTCTAGAGACCATCAAGAGAGATATGACCACCTTGGGAATTATCACTAAAAGCCCTTTAGCTCTCTCCCATATAGGTCCCTTGAATAGGGGCACGAAGCGGATACGCTGCGTGCCATTTTCACATTGCCATGCATAAGTGCCACATACCCTTTTGCTTATTGTTTGTGAATATTGTCATACTATGTACATCCCTGTATTGTACCTTTCGCATATGCATCATGCGTGGGTTCCATCTTAATCCCCTCTCTTGGGCAAACCAACGGAAAGTCTGTGTCACCTTCTTAAATACATACGTCGGGCGTTGTGTTACCCCAAGACGTTGTATCTAAGAAGAAGACAATTTCTCGGGCCCCCGTATTCATAAATTACATCTGTATCATATGCATTTCTTCATGCATTCATCCATTCCACCCATGATAGATGTTGGAGTTTTGATTCGCACTGGGTTTTGTTTCACTTTAGTAAAACATGAGATCAAGTCAAAAGGCTTCACTTAAAAAGAGGTTCTATCAAGTCAAGGTCAAGAGCCTAGGGATCACCAGTTTAAAAGAGCTAGGGCAGTTGATGGGTCAGCTCCAGCGGTAAGCTTTTCGTAAAGCTTACGGTAAAATCTGGGACCTAGCCATGGTAGAAGTCTCCACAGAGGTCATTGCCTCCCTCGCCCAGTATTATAATCAGCCATTGAGGTGCTTCATCTTTGGGGACTTCCAACTATCACCCATGGTGGAAGAATTTGAAGAGATCCTAGGATGTCCTCTAGGGGGAAGGAAACCATTCCTCCTCTCAGGGTTCTACCCCTCATTGGCCAGAATTTCTAAAATAGTCCAAATCTCGGCGCAGGAATTAGACCGCCAAAAGCAAGTCGAAAATGGGGCGGTTAGGAATACCGAGAACATGTTTGGAGGCAAAAGCAAGAATCTTGGCAGATAAAGGCGAATGGGCCCTGTTCATAGACATTCTCGCACTGTTGATCTTTGGAGGAGTCCTCTTTTCAAATGTGGATGGGTTGGTGGACCTAGCAGCGATTGATGCTTTTCTTGCCTATCATGACTACAAGGAAAGCCTGATCGTTGCTATGCTAACTGACCTCGATGACACCTTTGACCGAAGATGTGAGAAGAGCAGTATGAGGATTGTCTACTGTATTCCCGCTCTTTATGTATGGTTGGTTTCACACCATTTTCGCCAAGAGGTGAGGCATGCCTGCCCGTTAGAAAGCCATCGTTCATGCACAGAGAAAGGAAGGGCGAATTGGGACCAACTCTTAGCAAAAAGAGAAGGAGCATCTATCAACTGGTTCCCTCGATGGAAAGAAGGAAGAACCAGAGTTCATATCTCGTGCGGAGGATTTCCGAATGTTCCCTTGATGGGGGGACAAGGGGTTGCATCAATTACAATCCCATTCTTGCGATAAGGCAACTTGGCTACCCGATGAGAGGGGCACCACTAGAGGAAGAGCTCGCACCTGTCATTTCACGAGGTTTCAATAAGACCAACATGGAGACACTTCAAAAGGTCCGCAAGGCATGGGAGGTGGTACAAAAGAAGGACAAAGAGCTCAGAGGCAGTAACAATGGGCCCATTAGTGGCTACCGTGAGTGGTTGAAAGCCCACGTGCAAGGTTTGGATTGGCTCCCAAGTCTGAGAACCACTAAAAGGGAGGAAGTTGAGGCACCAGAGGAAGACGAAGAGGTGCAGGCTCTTAGGACAGAACTCGAGCAAGCTCAAACAGTTAAAGAAAGGTTCAAATCAGCAGCTTTGAAAATCCGAAAAGAGAATACCGAACTGAGAGATGTATATGTGGCTACCACCAAAGCCTTGGAACGAGAAACCAAGAGGGCTCGTAGGGAAGAACACGGCCGGAACAAGTTCCGAGGGGCTCTGTGGGGCAGTAACAGCGAGCTTAAGCTCCGGAGAGAGGAAAGGGACCAATCGCGAGTAGACAGTTTGATCTTGAAGGATGAGTTGAAGGCTTGCTCGAGGTCCAAGAAAAGTTTGTCTCAGCGGTTATGCGAGACAGAGACCAACATGTTAGCCACCATCAGCAAGTACCAAGAAGAACTAAATCTAGCCACGACCCACGAGCATAGAGTGGCGGACGAGTATGCCCAAGTGTACGCGGAAAAGGAGGCTAGAGGAAGGGTGATCGACTCACTACATCAAGAGGCAACGATGTGGATGGACCGATTCGCTCTTACCTTGAACGGGAGTCAAGAGCTTCCCTGATTACTAGCCAAGGCTAAAGCGATGGCAGACACCTACTCCGCCCCCATGGAGATCCACGGACTTCTCAGCTATTGTCAGCATATGATAGACTTAATGGCCCATATAATTAGAAACCGCTAGGAAGTTTGTATTGTCGCTCAGATCTTGACTAGTTATAAACTTTATGAATAAAATGAGTTTATCTCGCGTTTTTACTCCAAAGATCAGTGAGAATCAAGTCACTCCCGCATTTTATCTCTAGCAGGCATTGTATGTTGGTCTCGTCCTTTGTCACGGGAAGCCGGAAGGTCCATATCACCTTCTTAACTGTACACATGGGGCACTGCGCCCCCAAATGCACAAGTAAGAAGAGATAATTTTTCGGGCTCTCGTGTCCATAAATGCATTCATATCATGCATCGTATAAGCATCTCTTCATGGCATCATAATGAACATATCGTTGCTGCATTTGTCCGTTATCATATTCCAGCATCACATTTTGCATAAGT
Source organism: Glycine max (assembly GCF_000004515.6). Taxonomy (NCBI): domain Eukaryota; kingdom Viridiplantae; phylum Streptophyta; class Magnoliopsida; order Fabales; family Fabaceae; genus Glycine; species Glycine max. Next base: position 29,237,138 of record NC_038253.2, on the reverse strand, counting down.
CATTGCATCATCATGCATATGCGTTCAACATACTTTTTGTTCTACAAACCTTTTGTTTTCATGCATGATCCTTGCATTTTCCTCTGCAAAACAAAAACAAAAGAAGGGAAGCATGAAAATTCATGATGCATTCTTAGTTGCATATATTCGGTACCATGAGCCAACCATGTTGGGATCATAAACCCGTTTCACTTAAAAAAAATGAGTGAACATGGTACCTAATGCATGGTTAACTAGGAAATGATGTTTCTTCGAGCATCTCAATTTCATAATTACATTTTCCATGCACCGCTTAAGGTATGCCCAAGTCATTCATCCCTATGAAAGGTTGTTGAAGTATTGGCGATCAGAATTTTCATTCCTTGGATTATAGGGTTGACTTAAGCTCATGCTTTTTCGAAAAAAGTTCATCAAGTCAAGTTGAAGTATGGAAGTAACCATCTTGCAAAAATTGGGGCAAAAGATGGATCGGGTTACATCACTGCTTTGTCTACTGCCAAACACATTTAGGGCTATTAATGTCCTTGTTACTTCCATTTTCAAATTGACAAAGATGTCATGGACCATATTGAAGATCTAAATTGATTCAACCCCATATCCTGCGTAAAAATTCACAATACTTCAACTATGCATCATTCGCATACATCCATGTTGTTCATTGGTTGCATTGCTCATTGCATTCTTTCCTTGAAAAAAAAAAAGAAGAGAGCATGAATCCTTCAAGGAATATGCCCATAGGTGGAGGGATCTGGCAGCTCAAGTAGCACCCCTAATAACAGAGAAAGAGATTATCACAATGATAGATGCACGTTACCGGTGTTCTACTATGAAAAATGGTGGGTTACACACCTTCAAGTTTTACAGATTTGGTCTTCGCCAGCGAAAGGATCGAAGTGGGTCTGAAAAGAGGAAAATTTAATCATCCTATTTTGATGAATAAGAAAAGTGGGGCAAATGAAGAGGGTGAGGATGAGGGAGAAACCCATCTTGTGACTACCATTCCTATACGGCCAAGTTTCCCATCAACCCAACAATGTCATTACTTAGCCAATAACAACCCTCCTTCTTACCTACCACCCAGTTATCCACAAAGGCCATCCCTAAAATCAACCACAAAGCCTACCTACCGCACTTCCAATGACAAACACCACCTTTAGCACGAACCAACACACCAACCAAGGAAGGAATTTCGCAGCGAAAAAGCTTGTAGGATTCACCCCAAATTCTGGTGTCATATGCTAAACTTGCTCTCATATCTACTCGATAATTCAATGGTAGCCATAACCTCTGCTAGGTTTCCTCCACCTCCATTTTCCGAGGATACGACTTGAACGCAACATGTGCATATCATGGAGGAGCCCTGGGGCATTCCATTGAGCACTGTATGACCCTGAAGCATAAGGTGCAAAGTCCAATTGATGCGGGCTGGCTGAAATTTGAGGAGAATCGCGTATGAGTCCCGACATTGACAAGCGACACCACACATGGGGCAATTTTGAAAGTTGTTGTTAGATGTCTCTAATGACTCATCAGGATTTTCAAGTTTATAAACCACATATACAATGCTAAATAAAATGGATAAATCTGACATCTTTGTCCCTCATCCTCTCGTAATTACATCTTTGCTTCCACTGGAATGTGGGTGCAAGCCATTGGTTTGTTTGCTCGAGCGACATGCGCTCCTGAGTGCTGACTTCCAAGACCGTTCAATCAGAAATTACTCGTCTTGCACGTTGGTGGGGGTGCCGTGAAACATCGAGTAAAGTTCAAAACAAATAAGTTTCAAAATAAAAAAAAAAGATTTCAAAATAAAAAAAAAGATTTCAAAATAAAAAAAAAAAGGCATTTGATTGACTGTGTTTTCAAGACGTTCATGTGACCTCATTTTATTATTCCAGAAAGTTTGTCTTTTTAGAGAGAAATGAGTTATCAAGAATAGGATGTTGAACAAATGGCCTAAGTTATCTTAAGAAATTGGGGCTTGAATTAAGATACAAAGACTATTCCCCAATTAAACTTTCACTCTCTCTTTTTGGATTAACATTGCACCCTTAACATGAATTACTCAGAAGACAATTCAAAATAAACTTCTTTAAAGCAAAAGATAAATAGCAATAAATAAAAGAAGTTTAAGGGAAGAAAGGAATGCAAACTTCATTTATACTGGTTCGGCCACTTCCCGTGCCTACGTCCAGTCCTCAAGCAACCCACTTGAGATTTTCCACTCTCTTTGTAAAATTCCTTTTACAAAGTCTAAACCACACAGGGACAACCCATCCCTTGTGCTCAGGGATCCTCTACAACAAGAGACCCATGGTCTCTTAATCCCTTTTCAGAAATAAGAAGAAGAGAAGAAGAAATCTCTCTTAAAAGAGATAGATTGTACAATGAAGATCAATCAAAATTCCTTATTGAATATGCAAGTGGTTGACCAAGGAATCTTTTCGGGAGGATAAGACATTTAAGTTCAGAAAAACTCTTAATCTTTTGAGAGGATAAAACTTTTTGGGCGATGAAAACTCTCTTTAAATTTGTGTTTCCAAGTCACCTTTGATGGCCATTCATAAAACATTTGAATAGATGTGACTCTTGGAAATTATTTTCTGAAAATCCCCTCTGGTAATCGATTACAAGACTTGTGTAAACGATTACAGATTTTGAAATTTGAATTAAAACGTTCAATAAGCTCCTGGTAATCGATTACCAGAGAGTAAATCGCAATTTGAAATGATTATATAGAATTCTTTGGCCAAACCTTTTGCTTTTTCAATTTGGAAACTTCTTCCTAAGATTCTAGAGATCAACTTGATCATATATCTTGATTTTCTTGGATTCTTGAATTCTTGTCTTGAATAAAAATTAGAAGCACTTGATCCTTTGGCATCATCAAAACATCTTGCTTCTACATAGGAGTCATTTGACTTAATCCATCAACTGAAAAAAATCCTTCAACTATTTCTCGTCCTTGGAAAATTCTTTTTGCAAAAATCAACTGCTTCTTTCATTCTCCCTTGCTACAAGGTTGTGAAAACAAAACAACGATGGATACCTTAGAGCCCTACACTGGGGCAATGAAAGGCACCATGCATAAACCTCAAGCGAACCTAGGGGCAGATTAGAAGTTCTCACCCAATAGGTTCCTTGCTACAAGGTCATGACGAAAGACAACGATTGGTACCTCAAAGCCTTACACTGGGGCAATGAGGGGCATCGTGCATGAACCTCAAGCGAACCTAGGGGCAGATTAGAAGTTCTCACCCAATAGGTTCCCTGCTACAAGGTCATGACGAAAGACAACGATTGGTAACTCAAAGCCTTACACTAGGGCAATGAGGGGCACGTCATGCATGAGCCTCAAGTGAACATAGGGGCAAATCAAAAGTTCTCACCCGTCGATGTTTTTAAACAAAAAAAAGGGGGGGGGACAAACCCTGGAATTTATATGGGTTGATTAAACGTCAAACGGCTCCATTGTCGTCACTCCAAAATGGTTAAGTAACTAAATCAAACAGAACATACACTCTGAGGGAGTTCTCGGAGAGATTTGCAAAAAGATAGGATGAGGTTGCATGAATTATCACCTTTTTCAAAAGGACAGTCAATCTGTGTTTTCCAAAAAATTAAATCAAAATCAAAATCACAAAATAGGGAAAGAATGTCATGAACGTTGTACAACTTTCCATTACATTGCATTGTTTCATACGAAGTCTGCATTTACCGCATTTCAAGACAAAGGTTGCATGCATCTGCATCCCTAAAAATCATGTTAACTGCATAGATTTCCTACATCTAATATCCAGTCGTGTGGATTTGGAATGACCGACCCTCTCGATGAGTCGATCTCTTGCTTTCTCATAAGGGTGAACCCTTGGGTACTAGTACCCTCACCTTCAGAGGACTACATGTCCTCACCATCAGAGGATTACAAGTCCTCGCCATCAGAGGACTACACGTCCTCGCCTTCAGAGGGTCATGTACCTTCACCTTCAGAGGATTACAAGTCCTCGCCATTAGAAGACTACACGTCCTCGCCATCAGAGGGCTGCACGCCCTCACCTTCAGAGGACTACACGTCCTCGCCTTTAAAGGGTCATGTACCTTCACCATCAGAGGATTACAAGTCCTCGCCATCAGAGGGCTGTACGCCCTCACCTTCAGAGGACTACACGTCTTCACCTTTAGAGGGTCATGTACCTTCACCTTCAGAGGACTACATGTCCTCGCCTTCAGAGGACTACATGTCCTCGCCTTCAGAGGACTACATGTCCTCGCCTTCAGAGGGCCGCATGCCCTCGCCTTCAAAGGACTACACGTCCTCGCCTTCACAGGGTCATGTACCTTCACCTTCAGAGGACTACGCGTCCTCGCCATCAAAGGGTCATGTACCTTCACCTTCGTAGGGCTACACGCCCTCACATCAGAGGACTACATGTCCCCCATTTTCAAAGGGAGACACGCCCTCACCTTTAGGGGACTACACGTCCTTGCCATCATAGGACTACACTGCCTCACCTTCAAAAGGCGACAGGTCCTGAACTTCAGAGGGCTGCACGCCCTCGCCTTTAGAGGGCTACGCATCCTCACTTTCAGTGGGCTCCATATCCACACCTTAAGATAATTTAAGGTCCTCTGCCCTGAAATGCTTAATCGAGACTCGCGCTCCCGGTTAAGGGGCCAGTAGTTTCCTTTTATCAGGATCTGGGCCACCCCCTAATATTGGAGGGCGACCAACTGTGCAAGCACAACCAGAGAGGGAGGCTATCACGTAGCTACTATGCATATCGGGGCAAGATTTCACCCATGTCGCTGCAAAGAGACATTTTGCCCAGCGACCGTAATGCCGATCTCCCCCTGCGGAAGTATCAGTTGGACTGTGCCGTCCCGACATAGGTAGGTATGCATTATTTCCAACTAATTTCTAATGCCATCTACTATTTGCAGGGATCGTGCCCACAAGACACCCAGTTGACCCAGAGACATCCAACAGGGCCCTGGGGTTTCCAGCTCTGGTTACGGGCCTCTATCAATCCTACAGGGTGCCCGTACCCCCCCGGCAAGGTCATGCCATCCCGACATAGGTAAGTATGCATATGGTTCAAACTGATTTTTTATGTCATCTATTGTTTGCAGGGATCGCGCCCGCAGGACACCCGGTGGACCCAAAGAAGTCCAACAAGGTCCTGGGGTTTCCAGCTCTGATTACGGGCCTCTGTCAGTTTTACGGAATGCCTGTCACCCCCAACAAGGTCATTAGGCCCCGCATTAACCGAGCTTTCATCAAGAAGTACTGCGCCCCCTAGCAGGCGCAGGGCGAGACAACACAGCAGCATGGGGACAGCTGGCAGCGGGCAACAGACGCACCGCCACCACCTCTAGAGTTCACCTCAGCTCATCCACAAAAAGGTTAGGGCGTTGCCTACGACACAAGGCCGACCAATAGGTAACCAAGTCCAAAGCCAAAGGTAAGCAAAGTACTAGGTCCGTGACCGACAAGTCATGAGGCGTCTAGCTCAAGAAGTTAAAGAAGCGCTACTAGGAGGCAACCTAGTACCTTTTGAATCTATGCTTGTTATTTGATCACTTTTTATAGTAGGATGCACCTAGTTGCTCATGATCCTAGGAATTTAAATAAAACAAGCACAAGCTCAGAAGGTAGTCATACCTCACAAAATATATGTATGTGTGTTTAGGTAGAAAGATACCTTGGATATGCATGTATGTAGCAAAAATACTTCACAAAATATATATATGTATGTTTAGGTAGAAAGATACCTTGGATATGCATATATGTAGCAAAAATACTTCACAAAATATATATGTGTATGTTCAAGTAGCAAGATACCTTGGATATGCATGTATATAGCAAAAATATCTCACAAAACATATATATGTATGTTTAGGTAGCAAGATACCTTGGACACGCATGTATATAGCAAAATACCTCACAAAAATATACATATGTTTAGGTAGCAAAATACCTCATGGAAAAAGAAAAAAAAAGAAAAAAAGAAAGAAGAGAGAGGAAATGAACAAATGATAAATAACTTAAAAAAGAAAAAAAAGAGGAAAAGGAAAAGAGAGCAAGTAAGGAAAGAAAAAGAAGGAAGGAAAAAAGAAAATAATTAAAATAAAAAGTTGTCTAGCTAAAAAACAACATGCTTGTGAAAAGAGATAACTTCCAACTTTTCTTTAAAAAAAAAATTTCACTGAGCATAACCAGTTTTTGAAAAAATGTGTATACACCTGAAGGGTGAATGCTGTGAAAATTTTCCTGAACACCCAAAAATAGACTCGGATGAATGCACAAATTGATAAAAGAACATATTTTGGAAACATTGGGTTGACTTAAAATAGAGGAAATGAATCCTGAGCCCTAGCATCACATGACCATAAAAATTTGACACTTGAGTGTCCACATAGGTGCATGCATGACCAGTTTTGCATAAAATTTCCAAATCATCATTTTTGCATTTGTGTCATGGAAATAATGTGGGGCATCCCTTTTATCCTTGAACCAAACCAAACCTTGACATGTGTCATGTCTAGCCATATTACAAGTCTTGAGCCAAAAATCCTAACTTACCATAAACTTTGACCCAGGGTGAGAATATCAATCCTTACCCTCGGAAGAAAAAATGGGAGAAAGCAAAAAAAGAAAAGAAAGAAAGTTCCCAATCAAAGAGTGGGAGAAACCAAAAAAGAGAAGAAAGAAAATCCCCGATCAAAGATCGGAAGAGAAAAGAAGAAATATGCAGAAAGGTCTTAGGACCAGACAATATCTGAACAATACATATTTGTCACCAAGTAAACAAGAAAAGAAAGGAAACCACGACCTAAAGTGGTCCTCTCCCTTTGATTGCCAACCAAAAACCTGTGTGTCAGCGACTTTTTCGCCCCGCACTAAACAAAAACAGAAAAGGAAAAGGCCAAAAAATTCAAAGCCAAAATTCCCACAAAAAATACCATTCCCAAGAAAAAGTCCTACTGATCCATGATCACGCATGTAATTTTTGATTTGATAGGAAATAATTTGCAAAATCAAGTCATGGCATATCTATGGTTCGGAATTAGGATGAAACACTTACCCGTGTGAGATTGATACACTTTGAGTGATTTTCTTCTATTTTTGTTGAACCCATTGTTTCCTCTAAATGCTCATTTAGAAGCGAAATGCTAACATCCAAAATCTCATTTATGGTTATGAGAAGATTTCATCAGTTTACTTTCCTTCCCCGGTAGACACATTGTTTTTCATCCAAAAAATATGTTGCTCTGATCAGTTGGAAGTTTTGTCTCTTTACTAAAGCGTGTTCGCATTTTAGTGAAGAAAACACCGAGACTATTTTTAGTCTCACAAGTTATCCAGAACTATGTAGGTCTAAATTCCTCATTTGAGGATACGTAGGAGCAAGAGCCTCGCTTTTGTCGGCCGCCCCACAATTTCTGTCATACTGACACTGAAGACATGTGACATGCGGAGATACCCAAGTGGTTGTCCGCACTTTCAAAACTTTCTTTTGCTATCTGTAAGACAGAAAGTCTGATAGCATGCAGAGACTAACGTCATCTTCTGCACCCTTCGTCAATCGCGGTCCAACAAGCCCGTTGACACGCGGAGATTTACGTCATCTTTCGCACTCACAAGATCTGTCATACTGACATTTGAGTCACGCTGACGGGCGGAAATACCCGAGTGGTTATCCGTATAAACATTCTTTTGCCATCTGTAAGACAGAAAGCCTGATAGCATGCAGAGACTAACGTCGTATTCTGCACCCTTCGTCAATCGCGGCCCAACAAGCCCGTTGACACGCGGAGATTTACGTCATCTTCCGCGCTCACAAGATCTGTCATATTGACATTTGAGTCACACTGATGGGCGGAAATACTCGAGTGGTTATCCGTATAAACATTCTTTTGCTATTTGTAAGACAGAAAGCTTGATAGCATGCAAAGACTAACGTCGTCTTCTGCACCCTTCGTCAATCGCGGCCCAACAAGCCCGTTGACACGCGAAGATTTACGTCATCTTCCGCGCTCACAAGATCTGTCATACTGACACTGGAGTCACGCTGACAGGCGGAAATACCCGAGTGGTTATCCGTATAAGCATTCTTTTGCTATATGTAAGACACAAAGCCTGATAGCACGCAGAGACTAACATCGTCTTCTGCAGCAAGTCAGTTGCATAAGGAGATATCTTATGGTCACCCGCGACTTTCGTCAACCGAGAGGAACGAAATTAGTGTCTTATCTTTACTTCTCTTTTTATCTCCAATAAAAGACAAGTAAAGAGGGGCAACTGTCATACCCTAATTTCGTTCGGGGACCTTTGCTTGGTAGCATGCAACTTTCATTTGACCATTTTGAGGTACTTGGCACCCATCGTTAGGCAATTCGTGATGTTCCGTGACATGCCGGAACTCAAAAGGGAGCATCATTGCACAATTCGTGAGGTTCCGTAACATTCTGTAAGTCAAAAAGGGGATGATTATGTAATCCACAAGGTTCCGTAACATTACGGAAAGAAAACAAGTATCGTTACGAAATTCGTAAGTTTTCGTAACTTTATGGAAAAAAATCACCAAAAAAGGGCAGGGGTGTATTTAGTAAAAATGGGGGTGCAAATAGCAACCAGGCCCACTTGGGCCCTCCAGAAGATTCCTCCAGAAGGCGGTTGCTTCTAGAGGAAGCCACCTTGCTCGCCTGGCCGAGCTGGGTGGCAAGCATCTCCCCCATTTTCCTATAAATAGGGGGAGAAGTGAAGAGGAATTTCATTTAGCCCTCCTAGTAATTCAAGAATCACTTGAAATTAGTGAAAAAATTGGTTCCGTGAAGAAAATCCAAGCCGAGGCGCTTCCGTAACGTTTCCGTGGGGATTTTTGTGAAGATTTTCAGTCGTTCTTCGTTCGTTCTTCATCGTTCTTCGGTCTTCAACCGGTAAGTTCTCAAAACCGAACTTTTCAATTCATTCTATGTACCCTTAGTGGTCCTCATTTATTTTCACGTGCTTTTATTTTCATTTCATTTACTTTCCATGCCCTCCTTTTGACGTGCTTTAGTCATTTGCTTAAGTCATTTTCTTGCCTAATCAAAAATAAATTTCCACCAATCATTTGAATTGTAATATCCGTTAATTTCTGTTAAAATGAAATCCGACCGTTTGGTCATGCCGTAACCATGTTGCAAACCAAAAAGAGGTAAAATAATAATATAATAATCAAAAAAATATCTTTTAGTAAAATAAACCAAAAAAAAGCAATCAGACGTTTCTCTTTGGGATTTCTCTTTCTTGATCGAATCGACTAATAACCAAAGTGAAACTAAGACTAAAATCAATTCATAAACCAAACTTTTGTCATCGCCTAAAAAAGCCATTTTCAAAGGTCCAACGCCTTGAAATGGTCTTCTCCGCTTTTATTGGTTAAGTGTAGATTTCTAAAGGCCTAAAATCAACATGTAAACTTTATTACCTCTTTCAAAAATAAAGAGTTCATTAATGGTCCAATGCCTTAATGTCTTCTCTCTTTTCAAAAGAATCGAAAGATTGTTTAATGGTCCAACGCCTTAAATGACCTTTCATTCAATAAAAACATATTTTGCAAAAAGGATAAAAACAACTTAACCAAACACTTTGTTCACAAAGAACTACGTAAATCTGATTTCCTTATCGCAATTAAGGAATACGTAGGAGCAAGGGAAACCCCCTCGTCGACCACAAAAAGATAAAAAAATATATATATAAAGAAATAAAGACGTAAAAGGGAATATAAAAAATTGAAGTCATGTTTGCACATTTGATTAAAGGTTGCCGTCTCTTGTGACGGACGCGTGGGGTGCTAATACCTTCCCCGTGCGTAAATACAACTCCCGAACCTTTCACTTAAAGTTCGTAGATCACGTCTTTTCCGGTTTTTTCGACGTTTTCCTCAAATAAACGTTGGTGGCAACTCCGCGCGTATTCTTTTCTTGGAACACGCACCAACGAGTTACGCGTCGCCCTCCCGCCGAAGGGTAGGTTGCGACAGTATGGTTTTCAAATCAATAATACTAATAAATGTGTGTATGTGAAACAATTTGATGATAATGGATGTGTCATTTTATGTTTGTATGTGGATGACATATTGATATTTGGTAGTAATATGCAATTCATAAATGATGTGAAGTCTTTCTTGTCTAGAAATTTTGATATGAAGGACCTTGGTCCTGTAGATGTGATTTTGGGTATTAAGCTTATAAAGAAAAATGATGGCATGATTTTAACCCAATCACACTATGTTGAAAAGCTGTTGAAGAAGTCTAATTATTTTGATGTGAAACCTATTTCTACTCCTTATGACTCATTCATCAAGCTAAAGCAAAATTTGGGTAAAAGAATTTCTTCACATAAATATTCTCAAATTATCGGTTCTTTGTTGCATTTGACAAACTTCTCTAGGCTTGACATTGCATATGCAGTTGGTAGATTAGGAAGGTATACTAATAATCCTGATCATTCTCATTGGATTGCATTAGAAAGAGTTTTTAGATACTTAAAAGGAACCATCAATTATGGCATTCATTATACATGTTTTCCTGCAGTAATTGAGGGGTTTAGTGATGCAAATTGGATTTCTGATTCTGATGAAACAAAATCAACAAGTGGTTATGTTTTTACTTTAGTTGGTGGTGCAGTATCATGGAAATCTGCTAAACAAACTATTATTTCATGTTCTACTATGGAAGCAGAAATTATTGCTTTAGATACTGCTACTAGTGAGGTAGAGTTTCTTAAAAATTTGTTATGTGATCTACCATTGTTGAATAAGCCTATACCTCCAATTCCAATGCATTGTGATAGTCAAGTTGCTATATCTAAAGTTACTAGTAAAAAATTTAATAAAAAAAGAAGACACTTAAGAGTGAGACATAAGTCTATTAGAAATTTGATTTCTCATGATGTCATTTCTCTTGACTTTGTCAGGCCAAAAAATAATATTGCGGATCCGCTTACAAAAGGGTTGATGCGTCAACAAGTACTTGAGTCGTCGAGGGGAATGGGATTAAAGTCCATTATTTAGTTACAACAATGGACACCCGTCTCCGTGTGATTGATGATCCCATGAATGGAGTTAAACGGGTAACAACGAAATTGTTTGTTGACTAAAGTACACCAAAATGAAATTTGACGGAGTTGTTCCGTTTCTCATTCTTATGACGAGGTGTATTATAAATTGTGGCAATATTAAGGTTGAGGTATTTATATATGTGTATTTTTGGTAAAAAAAAATACTTCTTAATGAATCTGATGACAATTATTGTAGGGGTGGGGGTCACAACCCACTCTTTGAGGATTCACCTAGTGAGTGTGGTGGTGGGGCCGCCACTGTGAGATATGGGCTAATTTCTAAGTGACACTCACGAAACAAGATACAAGCGCAAGGTCGTGTAACACCCTACCACTGATTAGAACCTAATTGAATGCCAATATTGTAGGAGTTGTGTACTAAAGTCCGGTTAAAGAATATGTGGTTCAAGACAATCAAGTCACTACATTTTTCTTGGATGGAAGTTCATAAACACTAGGTATAAGGCTCAAACCCGGAAGGTTCCTTATACCGAAATACAATATCAGATGCTCTTTCTCTTATGTTTTTATACAAATTATCTTTCAGAAAATATATTTTAAAATTTTAAATTATGTGGGAGAATGTTGGTAAATATTTGTGTTTTAATTTAAAATTTATAAATATATATTAATTCCATTTTATAAAATAAAATATTTATTTTAGATTTTCTTAAGATTTTGTTTTAATGAGTCAACTAGTTTGTTAGATTTGTTTTGATAACTGTAGGTTAGTTTCCAACAGTCATATTTTGTTTGTTGCTTAAGGTGACCTGTGCCTATATATTCTCTTTCTTCCTTTCTGAAAACATGACAGAGCTACAGTCTCATCCCTTTCTCCCAAAATTTTCTATTTCTTTTCTTATAAAATAATTTATTTCTTGAGAGTAAGAGCATTGGTGTTTATAAGGTTTGGGGATCCTTTCGCTGCACACGATCGGAACCAACGGGTTATCGTATCTTGGGAGAGGAGCGCAATCAAAATTTCTTACCCCATGCAATGGGGGCATTTTCTCTCTAAGGATAGCGTTTACGCGCTTTAACTCAGGCTATATCTTTCTTCCCCTAATTTATTTTTTTTCCTTGTGCTTAGTGTATGTTATAATGCTTTATTCATGTATTGTCAATTAAATTTATTTTGTTATTGTTATTTTGTTATTTAATTCAAGACTGTGCATCTTCTTCGTATTTATTTTCCTTCATTTTTATTTTATTTTCTAACATATAGATCTGGCTAAAAATCTACCTATTGATATTCTTGTGGAAAGGGAAACTTTTGTTTTTTTTTTTTATCTTGAATATGAAAAATTGCCTCTTGCAGCTATTGTGGTTTAATTGGGAATTCTCTAGAGCAATGCAGAAAAAAAGATCTTCATCCAATGAACAAACGAAAGATTGACAAGCTACTCAACAAAACACACAACATGCTTGTCAAAAGTCCACACACATTGTAGAGACAGAAGTGGTTCAGGACACACATGCTACAAAAATGGCTCGAGACACCAACGACAACTCTCAAGACATTCCATTAGATGAAGTGCAAAATTTCAAAATGAGAACCAAATGGGTATTATTCCTACAGAGATTTCAAATGCTTATAATTATGTTCAAAAACCACTTGGAGTGGTTTCTGTAGATTTCCAAGAGGGTCAACCGGAGATTGTTCTCAATGGAATAGAGAATTAAGAGAGCACACCACCTGGTTGTAAAAAGGACGTTCTGATGTCTTGCAGGTTGATCATCAATCTCCTTTGAATATAGAACATGTCTCTCCTACTAAAGATGTGGACGGATGTGTTTCAATGAATCCTCGGGTTCTTCATGATATGCGCATTTTATCCAAGTTCTGGGGTGATGTTGTGGATGAGACTGATGAAGACAAACCCCCTGATAGGCTTACTCAAGAGCTTAAACAGGATGCTAACTTCAGTAGGGTCCTCCCTAAAACCCAAAAGTTTAAGCTGAAAAGAAGGAAATGACTGATCCTCTATCCTCTGTTTTCGGGTTTAGGTGAAGCTCATTTCTTTTGATGTTTGTGAGCAGAATTCACTGCTATCTTCAAGCATTATGCAGATTTTCCTGCGGTCTTCAAGCATTATGCAGATCTCTTTGTTGTCTTCCAACATTATGCAGATTTCTCTGCATATCTGCATCCTACTGGTGCATTTCTGCTTCTCCCTCTTGTTTGTAGGATTCCTCTAGCAATAGCATAGGTGTTCCTTGCTATATAGGTTTGTTACTTTCTTTTTCATGGGTATTGACTTGGTCCCCCATGTTTTGTTTCTGTGTCCCATTTTCTCTAATATATTTTCTGGTTTTTGCTTAAAAAAATATATAATGTATTTTTTGCACTAGTGTGAACTGATTTACAAATTCAGCTTTCAACTTTTGGAATAAGATAAATATATGATGTACATGCATAATTATGAGAACATGATTAGATCGTTTGACTTTATTAAAATTCTAAAGATATTAATTTTCTCGAATGTTATTTTAAATATTTTGAATTAAGTTGAGAAAAATAAAACATCTTAAACAAAGAATTTACCCAAAATATTTTATTGATTTAAATCTAAATTATTATTATCTAAATTCAAAATAAAATGATTTTATATCATATCATCGTTTACTTTAACATTGTGATTTTTAAAAAAAAATATATATATATATATATATATATATATATATATAGATATAGATAGATATATATATTAGAAATGAGTTTAATGATTTTACACTATTAATGGAAATCTTTTAATTTTATATAGTCAAACAATAAGAAATCATCACTTTTAAAATATTTATTGTAAAAGTCAATATATTATTGTGGTAGTTTGTAATTGAATAACAGTGTAGAATTGTTTATACAATCTGTGTATAACTTATTTTCTCTTTAGAGATAAGTTTAATTGTCATACACTAAAAACTTTTATACTATGGATCAATCAGAAATCATTGTTGGTATGACTTATAAGATAAATATTATAAAAATAAACAAACTTAGCATGCATGGTGGTAATTTGTGATTAGATAATAATGTATAATTGTTTTACACTGTTAGTGTTTAGGCTATTTTGTCTTTGGAAATGAGTTTAATGACTAAGCATTGTTATTGTAAGAACTTTTACATTGCCAATCAATAAAAAAAATATTATTGGTATAACTTTTAAGATAAGTATCGTAAAGGTCAATAAATCTACCATGAAAGATGATTTGTAATTTAATAATAATGTAAAATTATTTTATATTATGAATGTATAACCTATTTTCTATTTACAAATGAGTTTAATCTTCCTTTTATCGACAAACGTTACCTGTTAGTTTTTGTTAATGATTGAGTTTAATGACTACGTATTATTGTGTAAAAAAATTTACCCTTTCAACCAATAAGAAATCATCATGGTATTATTAGAGATCTCACATCAACTAGCGATGATGCCTAATTAGTGTATATAAGTAGGAGATAATTCTCATCATACAATCCAAATTTGTAAGATTGTGTAAACAAACTTACCATACATTATAATTAACTTAAAAATAATAATTAAAAATAAAGGGAGTCCATTAGAAAAGGTATCCTAATACATGTTTGTTGGTCCATGCAAAGCCTATTTTGGGACTTGAATATTAGGTTAGGACAAGACAACCACCCTACTCAAAATCCAAAGCACGAGAGAAAACTCGAAGGCAAACAGAGTGTGAAGAAATCGTCGATCAAGTGAATACCCATACACCGTTATTCCCCTTTGATTGTGTTGTAAATACGTCACTGCAAGAATCAAATACGATAAAGTATTTATTTTATAGTTTGATAGAGTTGAATTTTATGATTTGAATTGTGTGTGCGTGTGTGTCATATATATGTACTATGTCACAAATTATTTTAAGGTGATATGTAGTACTTGATCTTTATGTGTCACAATAATTAATATTGATGTGAAGTATTAACTAGTTTTATTATTGACTAATTTTTGTTGAGAAGTTTAATTAATCATCTTTAGTAGAGTTTTTTTTAAAATACTTTTTTATCCACAAGACCTGAACCATACCTTATTTAACGGAATTGAAATCAATTCTACTTAGGTCAACAAATTTTCTTGTAAAATGTTAGATACATCACGTTATTATTAACTAATAACGAGAATTATTTTTAAAATAATTTAAAATTTATAAATGTTTTGAAAGATTAAGAATAAATTTTCATATTAACATATCTTATATTCTACTTATCCTCTCTACATAAATTAGACTAGTTAAATTGGACCAGAGTAGGGGTGCACTATTGTTCAACGACAACATTTTTAGGTATTTTCCTTCAAATTTTAAGCACTTATATATTTCAATACATTATTTTATATTTATTTCGAAATTGAACTTTCAGATTTTTCTTAAAAAAATTATTAAGATTTAAAAATAATTTTGTATCATAATGTGGTAAATCTGAAATATAAATTATTAGTTTAAAAATATTCATTTGTTATTAATTTTAACTATATTATAATTTATAAATTAAAAAATTATTTAATATAAATCTTAATTATACAAATAAACATTTATCTTGTGCATTACACATCCTACAATACTAATTAATTTCTTATAGACTTAAATATGTTTTAGGTCTTTGATAAATTAACAAATTTCCTTGAGTCCCTAATACATTTTTTTTTGTTGAGTCCTTAATAAAACAAAAATTTTATTTTTGGTCTTTCGTATTTTATTTTAGTCCTTTTAACATATATTTTTTTGTTATTCCTAAAATGTATAAATAATTTTTTATTAGTCTCTTTGAAAACTAATCTCTATCAAATATTTCCAAAGAGACTAATATAAAATAAATGAAATATTATAAGAACTAAAATAAAAAAATAGATATATTAATTAGAAGCACTAAAACAAAATAAAAATGATAAAAAAACAAATTTTTTATTTTATCAAAAATTCAACTTAAAGAAATTTTTTATTAGTGACAAAAAATATTCACCATTTTATTAGTGACCAAACATATCTATGTCTTTCTTGTGTATATGATCCACAAACATGTATATCTTTTGTGCAACAAGGTGGACAAATATCTTTAGATGTTAACACAATCTAATTATACCAATAAATATCTTCAGGTGTTAGGAGAATCTATTAGTAAATATGTTTTGTTTTACTAATAGATTCTCCTTTCTTTACTAATAGATTCTCTTAATACCTGAAGGTATTTGTTGAAGGTATTTGTTGGTCTAATTAGTGTGTTCCATTAGCACGAGAATTAAACAACAAATACCAGTATTGTTTTTATGCTTAAATTTATTTAATTTCTGCTTTTAATTATTTATTTTTTCTTTGAAGTAATTTAATACATGCATATCATTTTGTTATTATTTGTGGTTCCTACTCCTTTTCGTCCGTACAATTTCCTGCTTTAACAAGTATTACATCATTTTATAACTCTTAATTATATAATTTTTTTTCTTAAAAATCACCGTTGAGTTGAAATTTCTTTTCACATAAATTACATATGCAAAATTTCATATTAATCCCAAATCATTTGTTACCTCTTTCATATAAATTAAAGTAAACGTAATACAAACATTTCAAAATATACTAAAATATGGATAATTTGATTATTTTCTTCTTGTTCGATAAATGATCTTGGTAATACTTAGATATAATTCAACAGTTAGATCAATAAAAATCACATTCTATTCTATATCTCACACACACACACATACACACAATATAACTTAACCAACTATTACATCATTTTATAACTTGATATAAAATGTAATTTTTATCAATCCAACCACTAAATTACATCTACATATTGTTAAGATTAGTTGTATCAAATTTTGTCAAATTAAAAAACAATAAGAAGATAATCAAATGATTCATATTTTAGTATATTTTAAAAAATTTATATTAGATTTTAATCAGTGCGAATGAGGTAGCAAATAGTTTTAGATTCATATGAAATTTATATATATGATCTATGTGAAAGAACCTTCAATCTAATAGTGGATTTCAAGAAAAATATTATTCAATTGAAAATTATTGAACAATGTAATAGTTGGTCAAGGTTACATTGATGTAATTTGATCCCTGTTATATTTTACCAATATTTTAAAATTTTATTTTCATTAATTCCCATAAATTTTGTGGGAAAATTTTTCAATATAATTGTTTAACTTATTTTTAATAAATTTTACGTTCAAATTTATAGATGAAATTATGGCTTAAATAACAATTTGGTCTCCTATAAAATATCCTATTTTTTGTTTTAGTCATTTAAATATTGTTTTTTGTTCCTATAAAATTTATTTATTTATTTGTCTTGGTCATTTTTATCAAATAGGCTTAATTACAAAATTTACCCCTCGTTTTGCCTACTACACTATATCGGTCCCCCTATTCTTTTCTTAAAAAATAAGAACTTAAAAACATGCTTAAGGAAGGACTAAAATCATGGTCATTGAAGTAAAAAATATATTCTTTTACCATTACACCTAAGTACCCATTTGAATATTTAGTGTAAAATATAATATTAATATACGTTTTATGAGAAAATAGTTCAAAATTAAAATTTTATTCTTTTTTTTAATTTATTATATTTTTATAATCTTATATATTATCTTTTAAAATATAATATGTAAGATTAAATTCTATTTTCACATAAATAAATTAGAATATGTATACTTACATAAGCTTTATTTTTATTTTATATACTATATTTTTATAATTTTAGCATTTTTGTCACACTATTCAAAACATATTTTATAAAGTAAATATATAATATAAATTTCATCTTTAATGTATATTTTTTTATATAAATTATAATTTCATAAAATGAATATTTTTTCACCTATATGAAGATATTCTTATTATTTATTATAATAGTATTTTTTGTTTATATTTAACTTTATTTAATCAGGTATAATTTTTTTTAAAAGAATTAAATTATATAGTAAAGACATATAATTAAATAAAATGACAGTATTTTTTATTTTTTAAAATATTTATGTACATAATTTATTGACATTATTTTTTATTTATATTATAATAAATAACATGAATATCTTAATATAGATAAAAAAAATATTATCATTAAATCACAAGTATTATTTTAAAAGATAAATTTAATATATAAAATAAAAATAAAACTTATATAAATATACATATTCTAATTTATGTGAAAATAAAATTTAATCTTATAAATTATATTCTAAAAGATAATACATAAGATTATAAAAATATAATAAATTGAAAAAAAAAATTGAACTATTTTCACATAAAAATTATATTAATATTATATTTTGCACCAAATATTCAATAAATACTTGGGTGTAGTGATAAAAAAATGTGATTATCTTGTTAGAGTCTCAAGGGATAATCACATAAATTTTTTTAGTGAGATGTGTTTTTAATCATGGTCAACTAGTTTGGCATCTTGGATTGTTCTAAGCATTTGAGGATTTTAAAACATAGTTCACACAAAAATAATAATATGTGATTATCTTGTTAGACATCTTGACATGACAAGTCAATGTATTGTTATTTCACAGGTGGGATTATACAAAAGAAAAATCAAATTTTACATAAACTAAAGATATTCTTTAAAGTACTGAAACGAAAAATAGAATATTTTATAGAACTAAATTGTTATTTAAGCCTGAATTCCCATTTGATAAAATTCTATTCAATAAGCAATTAATTTAGTTGTTTAGTTAAATGCTGATTTTTTTTCCAAAAAGAAGAAAATAAATGTCGGTGTATTACCAATAACCTTCCTCCTAATCAAATGTACCAGTAACATTTTCTTCGTAGAGATTAAACTCACCTAAAGTTTGTCTGGTTTGGAAAGAAGAAAGTTGTGATGGGATCACTGACACATGTATGTTGGAGGAATCATCAGAATCACTGTCACTAGCAAGTCCTTCTGACACTCGAGCTTTGCATTGCTTTGATTCAGAAGATGCTTCAGTCACAAGCATGTGCCATCTTGTGGCAATTGCCACTATTCCTTGTGCTCTGTGTGTGATTCTTGTTGCTCCTAAAATACACAAAAAGAAGCCACTTAACTGCACAGCTGAACAAATCTGCATAACAAAATTCTCACTCAGTTAGGAGATTCTTTTTTTAGTCTGAGTAGTTTATTAAAAACATGACACCTCAAAAGGGTAAAAACATGTCATATGTCCACCAAATATATATGTGCATTTCCTCATTTAAATTAATCTTCACATGACAAATTTTGAAAATTCATTCAACTCATGAAATACATAAAAAGGAAAAAAAAACAAGGTTTTAAGAGAATGTTGTTGATACTCCCCAAACAAAGATTAAGTATATTAATATTTAAGGATAAAAATTATGTTTTTCATAAGTTAAAAACTAGTATGTTGATACTATATCTTAATTTCACCATTAATTTGACTATTTACTCAACTAAAAATATTATACATCAGATTGAAATCAATTTTTTTAATCACCCTAATTAGGATTTTTGATTCTCTGATGAAATTCTGAATTAACACCACAACTTTAAATTATTTTCATTCAATCACATATTGCTATACGTGATAAAATTATTAAATTTTTTAATAATTACTTTAAAAATTATATTTAAATAATTTTTAATTAGTTGATTTTGTAGAATATAATCTTTACTCTAAAATTAAACTCTACATATTAGTAATCCAAGGATTGATATACTGATGTAAAATCTTGATGTGTTCATATAAATGAAAATGATCTATTTAACGAAACAATTCTTATTCAATTTTTATTGTGTGCAAAATTTTCATGGGTCAGTTGCAGCCACAAACCACAAGCAAGATTAGTTTCTGATCATCCATCCAGTGGATGTAAAGACAACCTGTGGTCTCTGACCCAGAAAAAAAAAAAAAAAAAAAAAAAACTCTACGCATTAGTATTCTTCAACACAGTGCTTACCACAAGGTCCCCGGAATTGAAGAAGGTCTTATCAGACTTGGAAGCCAAAACCAGCAGCAAAGCACCTAGCTGACTAATAGTGATTGTAACCACACACCCAATTATGAAGAACCTATACCTATGACTTGTATCCCACAACTGCCTTCTGATCCTCACATGCTCTTTGAATATCACACCTGCCTCAGACCCACACCCTTCAAACAGCTTGTGCACCCCTTCAAACCTCAGCTTTTGAAGCTCACAAGTGAGCCTAAAAAGCACACACACCAACAGGAATACCCCAGTTCTGTACAGCCAAGACAGCAACACCAATACAAACACAATTGAGTTCAGTGGCAACCCAGGGCTGATGTGTGGGGCTGAAAATTTAACTGCTGAAAAGAATATGATTTTGTGGGCAAGTTCCACAAATAAACAAGGTAAGATTATGCATGTCAAGTATCTGAAAGCCTTCTCAAGCTCCCGTGTGTAGCCACGTCGAACATAGGTGGTGTCTTCTTGCAAAGCATCTAGGAACAGAAGCTGCCTAAGGCCATACCTTCAAGGATAAAAGATTACACAAATAAGAAGTTATATACAAGTGAACATGGAACAACTTAAACTGTAATAATTACTTTCGTGTGCAAATCTAACATGATGATTCAGCTCTTCATTGGCAAATCTAACACAATTTTTATGAATCCATTACTAGATAACGGTTTTTATATGTGTAAACGCTGTTTATATGTGCAGAAATCTCACGCAACACACATACTGACATACACACACGATAAGGCGTTTACTTTGCCAGTTAATTTTCATGTAACAAGCAATTGAGTTTAATTAAATTATTCTAGTAAATTGAAAATTTTAACTGTGTTACAGGAAAATTGATTGGGATGATCATGACAATTTCTTGTTTATTTTGGTACCTTTTGAAGAAACCGGAGAGAGTGAAAAAGGCAATAATGGCGAGACCAGATTTTGGCAGTTGAACAAGCTTGTTGAAGGAGATGGGGTCATCTTCTGGTGCCGAGGCAGGGATTTCGACGAAGATGGACGCGAGAAGAGGAACAATGATGGTGAAGAATATGAAAGTCGCGTAGGAAATGATTTTTCCTGCGCATGAAGAGTGGTCAAGGGCACACCACCTGAGGCTGATGCGAAAGTTTCGCAGTTCATCGAAGATCACCGACTTTGATCTCGCATATGATGGCTGTAGGAACAATGGAACACTATTATTATTGGGTTGGTGCTGATGGGGTGGTGGTTCTTGTTCATTTGGGTGGTATTCTGCAAAAGACACTCTTCTCTTTAAGGGTTCAATGTCAATGCTTGTGTCATTGGGTTTGAAGTGATTCATTGTTGTGTTAACAAAGGGTGAAATAAGAGATTATTTTGGTGAGAAAATGTGGGAGTTGTGAGTGGCAAGATTTTTTTTTGCTGAATGTTGTGAGGGGCAAGATCAAGACAATGATTGTGTTTGTTATTTGTTTTTTAATAATAGTATATAGCTGAGCTAGAATACTAGACAAAAGAAAAGGTAGAATCCTTGCTTTGTCTCGTGAGTGTTCTCATTGCCTTGTATTGGAGGTTTCAGTTTCGAGCCAAGAAAGAATAAAGGGTGTAGGAGGAGAACGCTGCTGGACAGAGAAAAAGGTTTAGGTTGTCCGTTTCATTAACGTTCCACGTTGTGATTTTCTTTTGTGATGTTCAGTTTTGAAAGGGAACTTCTTTAATTTATTGGTTGTGTTGTCTTTCATCTCTAGCCTTAAATATGACAAATTATTAATGGGGAGGGTTTAGGACCATCACCTTCGCCGTTAATCCTCATATGTTTCATAGTTGATTAATATGTTTATTCATAAATTAAAAGACTTAAATATGTGTTGTTGAAAAATAGTCTAGACTATAAATTACTTTCTCTTTAAATATAAAAGAAAAATGAAACTTAAATAAAATCGTATAAATAAAAATAAAATACTTCAGTCATAATTTCTATTAATTGAAAAAAAAAACTGCATATTTATGAAAGATAACCAATATAGTATGCTTAATGTACAGTAATCATACTGCTAATTTGCAAGTCAACATAAAAGAATTTAATCTTTTAAACAAATCTATCTTAATAATTGGTTTTTTTGTTCACTAAGAGAACTTGAAGACTAATGTAACACCCATATCACATGTTTGGTTATAAAAAAATCAAACTCAGATGATTAATGGATGTGAGTATTGTAAAATTTTTTATATCATGTTACGGATAAAATAAAATCACATGTTTGTTTTTTAGTTAGTGCTGATTTACCTGACATTTAAATAGTAATATGTCTGGAAGGCCACAGTCCATGTGGAATGAGTTTACAGAGTAACAGAGCGGAAGTTGGGTACAGTCACGGGAGGTAGAAAGTGAAAACACCACCGTTGATTTCTCAGACGTGGGTCTGTTAATTGCTGCCACTATTCAATCCACTAAGCAGACCAAGTTATTGTGAAAACACAAAAAACCTGAGCTTCAACTTTTTTAGGATAGTCATGTGTTTATTTTGATTTGGTTAATTATATATTTTTAAGGCTTAATTATATGATTGATTCTTTAGTTATTTATAAAAGTTCAATCAAATCCTCAAACTACAATTATCAACACTATAATAATCCCCTTTCTGTTATCTTGGTTTGTTTGATAGACCAAAGTTCTTAAATAAATATTTTTATATTGGTTGTCAATATAATTAATGTAAAAATAGTATCCTTGTTAATTTTGGTGATCATCGCCCTTGTTCAGCAACATCTTGTTTTGCATCAATCAATTGTATTAGAAACTAATCTAAAAGTGTTTATTTATAAAACTTTTGTTAATCAAACTAACAATGCTGATGCAAAAGGCATCATTCTAATGGTGCAGTTTTTGTGTATTTACCGCAAATTGTTATTATTCTTAATAGGGTTGTCAATATGGGTCGGTCCGGCCTGTTTTTGGCCCGCCATTAATGGGCCAACCCGGCCCGTCCCGTTAAGCAAAATGGGTTACTTTTCCTAGTTCGGCTTGTTTCAAGCTGGCCCACGGGCCACCGCTAGCCCGCCAATTTATTTTTTTTCTCCAAATTTTGTATTGTCCTTTATCATTATTAGTAACATCAATTTTGAATCTAACTCTTGTCTCTCTATAATTTTTTATAACTAAAAATAATAATATACTAGTATTAAGTAATAAAAGAATAAAACCTATCACAAACTTCAATATCTAGAATCTATATGACCTTGTCACCTTGTGTGCCTCTAATCCACATCAACAACATTGGATGCACCCTTGGAAGAAGTTGTCTTCACAATTGAATCTTCATCAAACAAATCATCATCATCTATAAAAAAAAAGTGAGAAGTGACAAATAATTACCAAAATAATATAAAATAAATAATGAAGTTCTTTACCCTCATTGAAGCCATGCTTCCAATTGCGAGTACAAATAATTGCTTCCACACAATCGAATGAGAGGCGATTTCTATACTTGTTGAGAATGCGAGATCCGATCCAATGCTAAACGCAGATTCAGATGCAACAATTGTAACTGGTATGCTCAACAAGTCACAAGCCATAATAGAAAGATGCGGAAATCTTGGACTATTAGTTTTCCACCAATCAAGTACATCCATATGTGTTGTAAAATGCAAGTTCAATGTCGCTTCTTCCAAATAAGTATCAAGTTGAGACTTTCCACTATCACTAGTAACTTGTTCCTTGTACTCTATTAAATCCTAATGTAACAAATAAAAAAAAGTGATAAACATACATAATAATGAATAAAATTAATATTGAATTTTAGTAATTCTTTAAAAACATATATGAATTTTAGAACTTACATCAAAGAGACCAAAGTCCTGACTTAAGGATGGTGGCTTAACACTAGAAGAAGAACTTTTGGGTTTGGTTGCATAAAAATTCCAAAGTTTATACAACTTTCTCTTGACTTTTTCAACCTTCATTTTCCATGTAAGTGGATCAATCTTTTTATAACAAAAACCCAATGATTCAAACTTTATCCTAGGGTAAAAAACTGCACCAGATGCAAGTACAACACTATACTCATCCCAATATTTATCAAATTTCAACATCATGTCTTTAACCATTTTCTTAATAACTTCATCCTCATCTCTTGCACAACTCATCAAAAGACCTTGAATTTTTCAAACTTTTAAAATTTATAAATTGGAAGTAGGATAACTTGTGCGAGACATCAATGTGGTAATATGATAAAATGGAAACAAGAATTTGCACATTTTTCTAGCTCTAATCCATTCTTCCTCTAAAGGGCAGTATTTATAATTTTCATCATCCAAATGCAAGAGTGAGAAAACACTTTCATATTTAAGAGCACTTTGAAGCATCAAATAAGTTGAGTTCCATCTTGTAGGAACATCTAGACACAACCCACTTGATGCTTCAATGTTACCAACTTTTTCAATGCATCTTTTAAATTTGATCATTCTACTTTCTAAAGCTTTCACATATTTGATACTGTCCCTAATTTTTTCCAAAGCGTGCTCGACTACTTTCAATCCTTCTTGAACAATCAAATTTAATATGTGTGCACAACAACACACATGAAAGTGCTCACCATCACATACCAACCCTTTTTGCAAAACAAGTTGACTTTTTAAAGTTTTTTGCAACACATCATTAGCAGAAGCATTATCCAAAGTGCTCACCATAATCTTTTTTTTTTTAAAAAAAAAGCACTAGCCTGCCCCAGCCCGCTGGGCTTACAGGCTGAACAGGATGGGCCTAAACGGTTTACGGGTCTCAAATTGCAGCCTAGCCCAACTTTTTTGGAGAATGGGCCAAGCCAGCCCGCACGGGCCTGGCCTGGTTTGACACCCCTAATTCTTAAAGATGTTATCATTCTAATGCTGATGAATTTTGTTTATTTTTTTTATATGTTGTCTCACACACTATAATCTACAACCTCTAAACTGAGCAATCTGTTTTTTCCTCTTTTTTTTATATATTTTATGTTTTGATTAAAAAACAAAATCAACTTCATAATGCAATAACCTTTGTGAAACACTTAAATAGATTTGTTTGTAATGCATGTCAAACCCCTCACACTTATATTTTTTTTTCACAATTTGTCATAAAAAAAAACAAGGGTTTGGATTGAACAGAAAGTTGTATATATATATATATATATATATATATATATATATATATATATATATATATATATATATATATATATATATATATTCATACTAACTAAATGTTTTAATACCTTTTTTTTTACTTTTCAATTATTGTTTTATATATCTTGATAAGAATATAAGTTAAACATTATGAGACGGGGGAATAGTTATCCTATTCCAATAGGTATGAAAATAGACAAGGCACAAATTTGTCTTACATTAAATGTGAGTGTGATCACCATGCATATTCAAGTAAAATGAATTCATAACATGATCACATATTTGGAAAATTTGAACAAAATCTTATTTTTTGTAACCAATTTTTTAACCATTCAAATATAAGACAATAGGAAATGACATAGAGATAGAAATGGATTATTATAGATGAACAATGTGTTCAAGATAATAAGGCATGCATATGAAAATTAAATAAATAGCTATTTTGCATTGTCAATTAGTATTCTCTACTAGATATTGTTTGGTTATTTTGCATTGCCAATTAGTAATTTTCATAGAAAAATTAGAAGAACTAATGAAGTCACTAGATATTGTTTGGCTAGAGTCTACTGTTGTTTCATATGGACATATAGAAATTTCTCCTTAATGAAATGTCGATCTATCTCTATGTGCTTTATTCGATCATGTTGAACTGGATTGTGCACAATGTTGATGGCAGACTTATTATCACAAACCAGTCCCATAAGAGCTTCATATTTTATTTTGAGGTCATCAAGTATGATCTTCATCCATAACAACTCACAAACCCCTGAGTCATAGCACTGAATTCTGCTTCTGCACTCGATCTTGCGACCATGTTTTGCTTCTTACTCCTCCATGTTACTGAATTTCCACCCAAGAACATGCAGTACCCTGTGGTAGATCTCCTATCAACAATTGATCCTGCATAGTCAGCATCAACATATACTTTCATGGATAAATTTTTCTCATTTTTAAACAACAATCCTTTACTGGAGAAGACTTCAAGTATTGAATGATCCTATTTACTGTCTGCAAATGTCTCTCTCTTGGGTCATGCATGAACTGACTAACCACACTAACTGCATAGGCTATACAAGCCTGGTGTGGGATAAATAGATAAGTTTTCCCACAAGTCTTTGGTATTGTGTCTTCTCTACCTTTGGGCTTTCTTCATCATTTCCAATCTTGTGATTTTGCTCTATGGGTGCTCCAGTGGTTTTACAGCCCAACTTGTCAGCTTCTTTGAGGAGATCAAGTATATATTTTCTATGAGAAATGAATATACCCTTCCTAAAGTATGAGCAACCTCTATCCCGAGGAAGTACTTTAGCCTCCTAAGATCCTTCATCTCAAATTGGGCTGCTAACCTCTCCCTCAGGGTCTATTTTTCAAGCTCATCATTGCCTTGGCTTTACTTGTACCCCAAAGATACCATAGCTTGAGTGAACCTACTAAACCAAGCCCGAGGAGACTGCTTGAGACCATATAAGGCCTTCTTTAGTATGTAAACTTTATTTCCTCCATTAGTGGCACCATATCCAGGTGGAATCTCCATGTATACTTCTTCCAAGCTTCCATGTAAGAAGGAATTTTTAACATCAAATTGATGCATCTCCCAACCAAAGTGCGCTGGTAAGGAGATGATGATCTTGATTGTATTCATTTTTGCCATTGGAGCGAATGTCTCCTCATAATCAATCCCATATGTTTAGGTGTATCCCTTTGCAACCAACCTCGTCTTATATCGGTCCAATGTGCCATCAACCAGATATTTAATTGTATATATCCTCCTACAACCCACAACCATTTTGTCTTTCAGTCTCTCTACAATCTCCCAAGTCTCATTCATTTCCAATGCACCCATTTCTTCATTCATGGCTCGAACTCAATTCTTATCCTTTAAGGCTTCTTGTAATGATGTAGGGATTATGATAGAATCAATAGCTGAAATAAAACTTTGTGTTGTAGAGAAAGATTTTTAGTAGACACAAAATGGGATATAGGATATTTGGCACAAGATCTTTTTCCTTTTCTTAAGGCAATTGGAAAATCATCTAGGTTAGATTCACAAGAGGCATCTAAGGTGTCCTCAAGAGTATGAGTTCTTACCTCCAGTTCAAATGATTGAGGTTGTTGTTGGACCACATCGGGTTTTTTTCTTCACTCGTACTGGTTCCCAGAGCGTTTGTCCTTCTTATGTTGAACTGGTGATGATGTTGGTTTAGGGCCTTTGTCATCCTCTATAGGAGTGGAATCCTGTAACAAGGGAAAACATTACAACTCAGGGATCTCATCCTCTAGACTATTCTTCCCTTGAAGCGAAGGACTAGTGAAGAAAGACTCTGTTTCATGAAAAGTGACATCCTTGGAAACAAAGACACGACAACTTTGAGGGTGATAACATTTGTACCTCTTTTTGTTTGAGACATAACCTATGAAGACACATTTGATAGCCCGAGAATCTAACTTTCCCCGATGGGGACCATGAACATGAACAAAGACAAAACATTCAAAGACATGACTCTGAAAAGACCCCCCTGCTTGGTATTGAAAACCTTGTTCTCTATTTCATAAGATGCTGCAATATCCTTCTTCATAGAATATGTATGACTAAGATTCTCCCAAATCTCCTTAGCAGTGGAGAAGAACATAGAGTTTCGGCTGATTTCTTGAGTCATAGAATGCCATAACCAGGTCATGATAAGAGAGTCTTTGTCATCCCAGGCTTAATACTTAGGACCTGTTTGGGCTAGAGGTTCTCCTTCTATGTGGTTCAACTTCTTTCGTCCCTTGAGAGTAGTGCAAACTAACTGGGCCCACTGGAGGTAGTTGCGCCCATCAAGTCGATACGAGCCTTGCAATGCCTAAAGGTCATTGGGACTTAGAAGAAGGACTGTCTTGTTTGTAGACATAATGGGAAGAGGAAAAATCGCAGAAACATGACAAGAAAAAATGCAGAACGGTCAGTTTCACAACGGCGGATAGTGGCGGATGGTGGCTAACGATGACGAAAGGTATCGAACGACGATCGGTGGTATACGCAGTGACTGGGCACTAAAACAGTATCAACTACAACAATGAAGGCTGCCTGGAAAAATGTTGAAGCAGAGCCTTCTAGATCGGAAGCTCTAATACCAACTTAAAAATAATAATTTGAATATTATTGTAATTCTATATTTCAAAGAGTGAATACAAGACTTATTTATAAGCTACCAGCGACCTAATTAAGGAAAGAAATACAATGGAACAAAATCTGTACAAATCAAAATACAATGGAACAAAATCTGTACAAATAAAAAAAATCAAATCTATACTAATTACAGGAAAAAAAAAAATCTGTCCTAATTATGAACTATATCACAACCCAAGCATAAGAAGAACTTCAAAAGCATATGTCCTTGAGACAGAGAACTAAGTAACTCAAATAAAAGATTCTTGAGACAGAGAACTAAGTAACTCAAATAAAAGATTATGGGTCAAATAAAAGATTCTGGAAATAAAATCTCCATTTGAACACCTAGTGTGCTGAATTCGGCTTGTAAACCAAGTCCCAAGTTAAGGCACAAAATCACCAATTACTTTGTGAGAGATGGCCAAGATTGGTTCAAATTTTACTAGTCAATACAAAAGCAAACACACATTTTCTATTCTTTAGATTATACACATCAGAAATAAAATTCATAATAATGGGAATTTTCCTTTCAATCATGAGGGTTCATGATGTAGTAACCAATAAATACGATCATCATCATCAATTAGTGACTACACAACTTCCTCTTCCAGCAGTTGTGAACCTGAAAGAATGTCACATTGTTGTACATTTGAAATTATCAGAACACTAACTTGATGCAAAACTTAAAAAAATTATAACTAAACAAACCAGATCAGAGTACCATGCATGCTAGCTTCTACTTTCAATTCAGATATCTTCTCCCATTGGATACTTTGGAGTAAAGGCAGAATTTTGTCAAGCAAGTAAAACAACTTTTGTGATTTGACATCTATATCTGCTTCACTAGTCCCAGTCTGTGGATTAATAATTCATTTCACACTAAGTGCAAAAGGCAATACATAATTACATATGTAACAGAAAGCAAAACAGAATGCAAGAGAAACAAAGCACATACCAACACAGATGTATCCTCCTTCAAGCACAATCGACAGTTGCAATTACCAAGACAAAAGGGACAACCAGTCTCTATCTCCTCTCTAGTTTTATCTGGATACCTACATTTTTCAAATTCAAATATCACCAAACCAACAGAACTAGTCTAAAATCAGCAACTTAATTAGAAATGTAAAATACTAACTGGTGTTGGTAAAGCTATACTTTACTAACTTTTAATAAAGTTAATTTTCTTTTACAAACCATTTTCATTGGATATGCCAAAAATGATAATTATCCTTAAGGTAATTCAATGGAAAGTGGAACCCTGGAAAGAAAGAGTGTGACTTTACCATTTTGTAATGCACTCATAACAATATCGCTTTCTCTTGCACTCGGTGCAAATGACAATACCACTCCAGCTTTTTTGCCAGCACTAGTGGCACCTTAAAGTCCTTGCCTCCTTTTTCTTTCCATTATCACACTACAAACAGAAATTAGTACAAATAAATTCAAATTGGGATTTCCAAGAAAATAATGAAATTAACAAATAGAAATATAAAGTCACAAAAAGAAACAATGAGTGTATTTTCATTTCCAGGATCCTTTGAGCATTAACTAAGAAAATCTGACTTCTTTACCTCATTTACTTGATCTTCTAACAGTGTAATACATTCCTCCTTCAAATCATTCTATGGCATAATCCTACTCAAATCTTTACTGAAATGAGTACTTTTCTGTTTTTTAAGGATTGTCCTCTGGCTTTTGTCATGGATCTGTGTGTAACACCATTTGGCTCATTCTCATCTGCTATAGTAACAACAACTGGTGTCTTCCCTTTTAGACCCCTTGATTGGCTTTGCTTAATAGTTTGTCTTGTAATTCTAAAACCTTTTTGTTGGCTATAATTTTTTTTCTCTCCACCAATAACTTTTCTGGAGGCAGATTCAGCAGAAATTCTTCCTTCTTTCTGAGCTACAAGACCATGCCTCTCAATTAGTGAATCAAAATGGTAAGTGGACTCTTTTTCCTTTCTATGAGAACCCTTTGGCCTGCCACACTTTTTCCCCCCTTGTCAAAATTGTTTGCAGTTTCTCCAACCTTATTTTTATATCCCTTTGGTTTAACACAGTTCTTATCATCCTCATCTCCATATTTTGCACTGCCAGCAGTGTTTTCCTCACCCACAACACAAGTTGCTACTCTTCTCAAATGTGTAGGACAAAGAACTATATCAGCAAGCATAACTTCAGAATCCTTGTCCTGACTTGCAAGTTTTATCTTCTTGTTCCTTGATCCCTTTGGGCGACCACACCTAACAATTGGCCAAGTACTCTTATTATTTTCAATTTCTTTGACTGGTTTAGGAGGCCTCCCTTTTTCTTTTTCCAAACCACTTGGCCAAACACTTGTGCTTCTATCATTACCTTCTAGATTAATATCATTAGACATCCCTGGAAACTTCTGACCCTCAAATACAAAACTCTTCAAGTTACTCCTTGTACTCATTGATGGACCATATTTAGTATTTAGGCTTGCAAATTCATCTAAAACTTTTTGACACAGATTGCTCAGCATTTTTTTTTTCCAGATCTTGTCTTGCAATCTCACCTGGCACTTCATTATTGGAAGCGTACACAACAGTACACTGTTTCTTTATTGAACCTTTTGGTCGACCACGTTTCTTAAGTCCTGTGATATCACCAACACCAACAACTTCATTATGAACTTTCAAAGCATTCTTCTTCATCTTTGGGGAACCTTTTGGTTGATCATGTTTCTTAGGTCCTGTAATCTCACCAGCCCCATCAACTTCATTACCAACCTCAACAACATTCTTCATTTTAATTTTTGAACCCTTCGGCCTGCCATGCTTCTTAGGTCCTGAATCTCACCTACAACTTGATTACCAACCAACACAATCCTCTTCTTTCTTCCTTTTGAACCTTTTGGTCGACCAAGCTTCTTGGATCATGCAAACTTAACAACAGTATTACTTACATGCAAAATATTCTTTTTATTCCTGGAACCCTTTGGTCTGCCATGCTTCTTTGGTCTGACAATCTCACCCAGGCCTGCACCTTTAACATCAGCCTTACCTTCCTCAACAGAAAGCAATGGCATTTCAGACTCTAAAACTGTGATAATACTCATCCTATTTGAACCCTTTGGTCGACCATGCTTCTTTTGCCTCACAATCTCACCCAAGCCTGCACCTTCATCCTCAGCCTTATCTTCCTCACCAGAAAACAATGATCTTTCAAACTCTAAAACTGTGACATTACTTATCCTATTTGAACCCTTTCGTTGACCATGCTTCTTTGGCCTCACAATCTCACCCAGACGTGCACCTTCATCACCAGCCTTAGAGACAGACTCTAAAACTGTGACACTACTCATCTCAGTTGAGCTCCTAGGGAGCAAAACAATGTGTGCCTCATAGAGAGGGCATCAACTACCACATTTGTTTTTCCCTTTTTGTATTTGATAACATATGGAAATTGCTCTAGGTACTCTACCCATTTTGCATGCCTTTTGTTTAACTTGCTTTGCCCTCTAATGTACTTAAATGATTCATGATCACTATGAACGACAAATTCCTTGGAAACAAGATAATGTTCCCAAGTTTGGAGGGCTCTTATTAAGGCATAAAACTCTTTATCATAGGTGGGGTAGTTGAGGGTGGCACCATGAAGTTTTTCACTAAAATAAGCAATAGTGTGCCCACCTTGCAACAATACAACTCCCACACCCATTCCAGAGGCATCACATTCTAGCTCAAAAGTTTTAGAAAAGTCAGGAAAAGCTATAACAGGTGCCTTAGTGAGCTTTTCTTTGAGCAAAGCAAAGGCTTGCTCTTGTCTTTCATCCCAAGTGAATGCCACATTCTTCTTCACCAGCTCATTGAGAGGTGAGGCAGGTGTAGAGAAATTAGGAACAAACCTTTTGTAGAAGCTTGCTAACCTATGGAAGCTCCTAATATCTCCTACACTTTTTGGGGTGAGCCATTCTTGGATGGCCTTGATTTTCTCAGGGTCCACTTGGACCCCATTTCTACCAACTACAAATCCTAAGAAAACTATATTATCTACACAAAAGGTACACTTCTCTATATTGACATAGAGAGTGTTTTTCCTAAGAACTAAAACAACTTGCCTTAGATATCCTAAGTGATCATCTAGGCTCCTACTGCACACTAAAATATCATTAAAATAAACAACTACAAATCTACCTATGAAATCCCTTAAGACATGATGCATAAGCCTCATAAAGGTGCTTAGTGCATTAGTGAGCCCAAAAGGCATCACTAGCCATTCATACAAACCAAACTTGGTCTTGAAAGTGGTTTTCCACTCATCACCCCCTTTTCATCCTAATTTGGTGATAACCATTTTTAAGATCAATTTTTGAAAAGATATTGGCACCATGCAACTCATCAAGCAAATCACCAAGTCTAGGAATGGGGTGCCTATACTTTACAGTAATGTTGTTGATGACCCTACAATCTGTACACATTCTCCACTTACCATCCTTTTTGGGCACCAACAATACTGGCACAGCACAAGAACTTAGACTCTCTTGGACCCAGCCTTTCTCCAACAATTCCTTAACCTGAGACTCTATCTCCTTAGTCTTTCGAGGGTTAGTCCTATAGGTTGGCCTATTAGGAAGGCTTGTTCCTGGGACTAACTCTATTTGCAGAAGGTGTCCTGCCTCCATAGGAACTACATCATAAATCACTTCATCCTTATATGTTCCAATGGAGAAGAGCAATTTGACTTGTTGATTGACTATCATCTCCCCTTGCTCATTGAGCCATTAAAGTTTGTAAGGCTTTGGATGGGGAGTGATAACAAGGCTCAACTTATAGACTAATTTTGTGTTGCAACAATTGCAACATGAACCACTATCTATAATGAGATAGCACGTGTTATAAAATTTTTTACACCTTGTGTGAAAAATATTCTCTCTTTGAGATTGGGTCAAGTCACAAGATTGGCCTCCTAGAAGCCTTCTAACCATTAAAAGGTCCCCTTCTTCTTGGGGGTAGATTTCTTCACTAGATTCTTCCCCTTTTGCTTCTTCACTTTCACTAGAGGAAGGTGAAGTAGTAGCCTCATCTTGCTACTATTAATGTCTTGGCCCTTTATAATCATGGTTTTCTTGGTGGGGCATTGAGAAACAATTTTCCTCTTCCAAGACATTTAAAGCACTTTATAGAGCTAGTCTTTTCTTGCATACAAGCCTTAGGGGTTTGCTTTTCTATTGTCTTCCCCTTATCATCTTTGGGCTTAGAAGGTGCAGCCCCTAAGATGCTTTAACCTTGATCTTTCTTTGGATAAGAGTGAGAGCCATAAGATTTTGAAGTAGAATTCCTTTTAAGTTGTTGCTCTACCCTTATGCAATGTTGGACTAGGTCATCTAGGTCCCTATATGGAAAGAGTTCAACCTTGTCCCTCACTTCCATATTAAGTCCACTAAGGAACCTAGCAATACTTGTTCTTTCCTCCTCCCTAAGCCCAACTCTCAAAAGGAGTAGTTCCATTTGTTGCCTATACTCTTCAACACTCACACTCCCTTGTCTAAGTCTTTGGAGCATGTCCATAAGCTCCCTTTCATAGTAGGAGGGGATGTGCCTCTTCCAAAGGGCACTTTTCAAGTCATTCCAATATTCTACTGGAGGATCTCCATGAATCCTTCTTTCCCTAACAAGGGAAGTCCACCAATAGAAGGATACCCTTGGAAGCTAAGGGTAGCCAAAGGAACCTTCATTTCCTCACTTGTATGATGGCAAACAAACAGTTAATCAACCTTCATTTCCCAATCTAAATAAGCCTCTACATTGTCCTTCCTATGAAAGTATGAGAGGTTAATATTAGCCTCTTGAGGCTTTCTTTCCTTTTCTCTCTTATGGGAGTGAGGTCTAGGATGTGACCTATGCCTTCCTCCATAATAGTCACTAAGTTCTTCACTTAGGCTCTTGCAGGAGTCATGACTACTATAGGAGATATATTTTTCTTTTCTTAACTCTTTTAGTATTTTCCTTCTTTCTCTTCCCTTATTTGTTTCCTCTCATCTTGACTTATTTCTACCCTATCGTTTCCTTTTTCTTTTCTTTCTAGTTTTTCTTTCCATAACTTGAGGGAACTCAACTTATCTAATATTCTAGATAGAGGGTCCTTATGACTAGTACCCTCACCATGAACACTAGATGAATGATGACTCATGTTGGTTCCTAAGTTGTGGTTCTTTCTTGTCGGGGGTTTGCAAAAGGTAAAAGCTAGGGTTCAAAAGGACTCAAGATAAGCGTGATAAGAAAGAAGAAAGTATTATGCAATAACAAGATAAACTAGGCCTGACTAGTAAAGAAAATAAGCTATGAAAGTAAGCAAGAAATTAAAGTGCAAGAAATGTAAACTAGGCGAATCCTAAGAGTGTTCAGATGACCACATTTAAGGTTTCCAACAAAACACTCATTATCCTAAGGGAAAATTGACTAAAATTATTACATACAAATGGAAGTAGTGTAGCCTATTGGAGGATCCCAACACACTTCCAATGAAAGGCCTTTTTGTTACAAAATTTGAAAGCAATGAAGGTAAACGTACAAGTGTTCAATTACAAAATTACAAAAAAAGTCCTCAATTTTCATGGTTGTTCTCTCTTTGGTGTTTCACTCAATTTGGAGTGCTTTTTAGTCCAATAGCTCTTAAGGTGGTTGGCCCATTGCTTCTTGACTCAAATTCTTCAATTGATGGCACCAATCCTCCTTTCCAATTCCCTATATGGAAACTCACAAACAAGGAAACAAAGACACAAGCAATAACCAAAGACAAAAAAAAATGAAATGAAAGTCAAACCAATAGGGTTTTAACAAGACAAATTTTCAAGGATTATTCAAAAATTAAAGCAATGAAAAACACATAAAAGCAAGCTAGGACTCAAAGAGAAACCTAGAAAGACTCTAGAGTAGGGTAAAAAAAACTACAAAAAAAAGACTCAAGAAACCTCTAGTTTTGACACTTGTTTTCACACTACTTTTCAATTAAAATTTCAGAACTAAGATTGGTCTAAAATAGCCACTAATTATAGAACAAATTTTGAGCCAAAATAACATGCACACTTCCCTTTCACTTTTTTTTTTATTTTTCCTGACTAATTTTCCTGCCAACTTGTATGATTTTTCTTATTTTTTCCTTTTATCCAAAACACTTGGTTCTTTTTTTATAATTTTTTCACAGATGTCTAGAAAATTCAATAAACATTTCAGCTCAAAATTCACAGTGACCAATTCCCAGTAATTTTTACAAGTTCATATGTTGAAGTTGCTAGCACCAGCGATTTTACACTTCAAATTTTTTTAAGCATGGTATATTGATTTCCTTTGGTTAACTTTTAACTTTCCTATGTATGTTAAACTCACTAGGCCTGGTTACC
This sequence comes from Glycine max, assembly GCF_000004515.6. NCBI lineage: Eukaryota > Viridiplantae > Streptophyta > Magnoliopsida > Fabales > Fabaceae > Glycine > Glycine max. The sequence goes on along the minus strand of NC_038253.2, from coordinate 29,201,415 downwards.
ACAATTTTAGGAGTTCAATATTCACTTAGGATCAAAATTTCAGCCAGCAATTCAATCACCAAAACTCAAATTCACAATAGACACAATCATAAGGAAACCTAATTGTTCAAGAAAAGGATTACAATCAAAGACTCTATAAGAATTATGCATGAACATGTTAAGGACTAATTAACATGCAAGATTTGAATCAAATCAAATAATAGGTTAAAAAAATTCTTACACTCATGAACAAACAAGTTAGACAAAGAAACAAGAAAAAATAAAATTTAGCACAACATAGGAATCTTATATGACAAGTTTCAAGACTAGACATGACTTCTATGACAAAACTACAATAGGTGAACATGTCACTCTAGATTTCTGAGGTTTTCTTCTACTTTAATGTTTTTGTAAGAATTTTTTGGTTTAGGTTTCAGCCACAAAAAAATAGCAATACTCAAAGGAATCTAAACTCAACACAATTCATGGTTCAAGAACAAGAACAAGAAATTTGAACCATAGAAAATCAAATCTAGCTTCTATAGCAAGTTTAATCGGTGGAAATTCTAAAAAACATGTTAAAATCATTCAGCACAAGACATGTGAGGAGATACATGGAGAAAAATGAAGAAATGATAATGGAGGAGAAGGTAAAGCTGAAAATTAATGGAGGTTTAAGGAACACCAACTTGAAGCTCTTGTGCTCTAATACTACTTGAGAGAAGCTTGCTTGAGAAGCTTCTATGGAGGTTGGATCTTTGAGCTTCAATAAGGTCCTTCAATGGTGATTTTCAGCCATGGAGTTGCAGTGGAAGATAAAGGATTAGAGGTGAGAGGAGGCACCATCCACTAGAGAATAAGTCATGGAAGGAGAAGCTTCACCACCAAGAGAATGCCTTGGATAAGAAGCCTAGAGAGGAAGCTTCAATGAAAGAAGAGAATGAGAAAGATAGAGAGAGAGTGGCGTGGAAATTGAAGGAGACTAGGGAGAGAAGTTGAACTTTGAAGTATGTCTCACAAGTTTCTCATTCATCGAAGTTGTGACAAGTGTTACGTGTGTTTCTATATATAGCCTAGGTCACTAAAATGAAATTCACTTTGTGATGTTCATTGAAATTCTGATACCAGGGGACAGATGTCGTACAGGATGTCACGACATCACGCTTCAGAACATGCAGATTATATGTGTCCGTATGAACAGATTAAACAAGTAAATAACACAAGAGAATTGTTTACCCAGTTCGGTGCTACCTCACCTACATCTGGGGGCTACCAAGCCAGGGAGGAAATCCACTCTCAATAGTGTTAGTTCAAGGTCTAACAGCCCCTGTTTACAACCTTCTCACCTAACCACTACCCGTGCGATCTCTACCTAAGAGCCACTCTTAGATATGAGAACCTCCGCTCACTCCCTCTCACTCACACTCCCGTGTTTACAATTAAGTCAAAGACACACCAGAGATCAACTCTGAACAAAAGAGATCAACTCTACACACTAGAGATCAACTCTAGACACAAGAGATCAACTCTACACACATAGGTCCAACACTTGATGTTAGGGTACCATCAAGGTGGCTCACAAATGACTCAAGTCCCAAAAACTCACAAACTAACTCTTCAATCCCGGACTTGGTACAGAACTCGTGCAGCCTCCATGATTATATAGCAATTTGCGTTTCTGGGCTGCAACGGCTTGTGCTGGAGGAGATCTATCTTCTTCTGAAAAAATCTGCAGTTAAAGAACTAAAAGATAACTTTTGATCTTTTAGTTTGAATCTTTAATCTTTAATCTTTAATCCCTGAACGAACTCTTCTACTTTGAAATTCGAACTTTAATGATCTTTTAATTCGTTCCTAAAGATAGATCTTCTAATCTCTTGCTAACTGCACAATAATCTGTTAAAGATATAACAGATTTATATGTCCAGTATTTTCGGGCCGGATGTCAGGACATCGTGTCCGACATCGTGGATCCTGCAGCTTCACTTCTGCACTTGACTTTTATCTTGCATTGTACAGCAACTCCAGTATTCTCGGGCAGGATGTCAGGACATTGTATCCGACATCGTGGATCCTGCAGCTTCACTTCTGCACTTGTCTTTTATCTTGCATTGTACAGCAACTCCAGTATTCTCGGGCAGGATGTCAGGACATTGTATCCGACATCGTGGATCCTGCAACTTCAATTCTTCATTTGACATTTTATCTTGCCTTGTGCATTGTGCAGCCCGATCTTATTCCTTGACATACCGTTGGACATCATGTGCAGCAACTCCAGCTTTCCTTCATTGTCTAAGTGCTTATGTTTTAACAAAATCTTAGCCAATCTTTTAAAGCTCAGTAGAGCTAAACACTAACAATCTCCCCCTTTGGCAAATTTTGTCTAAAACATACTTAGACACTTCCTGAGCAGGTACGAGCAGTTATGCAAGTGGGATCAGCAACTTCCATTATCAGAGTAATCAAGCACAGCGGAAATTCTTCAAGTTGCAAATCTACAAGTCTTCTCCAGGATGTCAAGACATCTCTCGTGACATCAGCTTTCTGCTTCTGCTCCCCCTGTCTTCATGCTTACTGCAGCATCTTCTATCAGCTACTAGTCTTTTCCAGGATGTCAAGACATCTCATGTGACATCCGCTATCTGCTCCCCCTGTCTTCATGCTCTTACTGCAGCATCTTCTAGTAGCTTACATCATTCATCCTCAGCAGCAGTCTCCCCCTCAAGATCATATTCATACAACTCCCCCTCAAGGTCATGAATCATGCACACATCGTATCCTACTATCCTACTGCCATACATCATACATTCAACATAATCATGCATAATAGCAAGCATAATACTATTACTCCCCCTTTTTAGACATAAATTTGGCAAAAGTAGGATGCATGAAATTAATGTGCGAATATTACAGACCCATAGTAAACAATTGTTCAAAGGGACATGCCCCTTTAACTAATAACAGTAAAAGCAAAAACAAAACATAAAGGTCTGATGATCATGGGGTGGCTTCAGAATCATCATCTGATTCTGTCTCTTCTGCTGCATCTTCCTCTTCCTCAGCAGCTTCTTCTTCTTCCTCGGCTGCATCTTCCTCTTCTTCAGCAGCTTCTTCTTCTGCTTCAGCTGCTTCACCATCTTCCTCAGCTGCTTCACCATCAATGCCACTTTCTGAGAGCCTTTTGATCAGCCGTTCCAGCTCCATCTTCTTCTCTGTGTTGGCTTTGATGGTTGCTTCCAGCACCTTGCATGTGTCCTTGAGTTCTGCAATCAAGGCATCCTTGGACACAGCACCTGAAGCAGCAGCTTTCCCTGATGTCGAGACAATGTCTGGGACATGTGTCCCCTCAAACAGTTTATAGTGCAGGGATAGAGGAGATTCTTTTTTCATCACAGAGTCAGTGTAGTTTAACATATTGGGATGCTGACTCAACATAATGCCACATAATACAGTAGGGAAGGCAATGGGTAATTTGACAGCAAATGATTCTGAATGCTTAACAGTTTGATCAAAGATATAGTTTCCAAAATTAAATTTGGATTTGGTTCCAACAGCATACAGAAATTTACCCAAACCTGTGGCAACAGTGGAAGTATGATTGGTGGGAACCCAGTTTGCAGCTCCAATCCTGTGCAGAATTGCATACTTCACACTTAGCTTCCCTGCTGAAAGCTTCCCTTTCTTTGGCCAATGCTGGACTCGTTTGGCAGTGATTTCCTTGGCAATTTGATGCTCAGAAACATCAATATCTATCACTCCATCAGTAGGTCTGCCCAGATATTTGTTGATCACTGCAGGGGAGAATCTAACACACTTTCCTCTGACAAACACTCTTTGATAATCATCACTTTTTCTGTTTGATATGTCAGAGGGAATGTTGACAATGAATTCCCTGACTAGGCCTTCATAACAGTCTCCCAACTTGGTGACTGTCTTCAGTAGTCCAGCAGCCTTGATGAGGTCCATGGTCTCCTTGCAATCCAAGACAGCTCTTCCCAGTTCTCTTTCCAAGGCAAGTCTCCTTTGATACACGAATTTCCACCTTTCAGCATTGCCAATGGAGTGGAAAGAGATGTTGTCCAATGGTGCATCAGGAACATTTCCAGGCACCTTTCTTCCAGATTTCTTGGCCCTCTTAGATGTCGAGACATCTAGTTCGACATCATCATCAGAATCGGATGAGGAAATTTCTTTCCTTTTCTTGGAGGGGATAGCAACCTTGCTTCTTCTGGATGTGGCAGGAGTGACTGGAGTGCTCTTCTTCTGGGCCATAGTCTTGATTCGTCCAGACCTCTTGATGGGAGTTTTCCCTTTCCGGCTTTGTAATCGTTCTGCAACGCCTGGTGCCAATCTGTTGGCAATGGGTTCCTCGTCAGATTCTACTTCTTCCAGGTCAATGAGGTCACCTGGAGTAGGTTCTGGTGCCCTTGGTGCAGGGGTCTCCTCTGAGGCTTGATCCTCTTCTTCTGTTGATTCCTCTTCACTGGGTGAAGGGATGGCTTCAGCATTTGGAGCGGAGGATGTTGGAACATCTTTATTGACATCAGGCACAGAAACATCTGGGGTGGAAGATGTTGGAACATCTTTCTCAGCATCAGGCACAGAAGCATCTTTCAGAATGCTACTCACAATACCGCGGATTTTCTTGTCCATCTCCGTGTCTACTTCCCTAGGACTTGTTGCAGGGCTAGGGTTTTCAGCAATCTTCACTCCCTGTGGTCTTCTGGGAACCAGTTTCTCAGGGACAGAGGCTTGACCAGGAATTATTTGGATGGGTTGGATGTTGAATTCTGGTTGTTCCTGGTGCGGAGATGATCGTACAGCGGGTGAACCTGGAGCGGAAGTTTCTTTTGGTGAGGTAGCCATGGAAAAGCAGAGCGTTTGGAATGATTTCGTAAATCTCAGAAGGCTATTGGGAAATGCTGGTAAAAACACGAATGCCAAGCAGATATAAATTTGAATGAGGAATGTAGAGGGTCGTGTGAAGCAACGGTCGAATTTTCCTTGGTTCAGTAGTGAACGTGCTATTAATGTTAAGTGATTCGTTTGGGCACGTTCAGATTGCTGTAGTTGCTATAATTCCTCTAGCACACAAATGCCCAGCTTGCCCCTCAGTTTTTCAAACTGATTTGCATCCAAAGCCTTTGTGAAAATATCTGCTATTTGTTCCTCAGTGTCAACATGCTTCAGTGTGATCACTTTATCATCAACAAGATCTCTGATATAGTGATGTCTAATGTCAATGTGCTTGGTTCTGCTGTGTTGAACAGGATTTTTAGAAATATTAATAGCACTCATGTTGTCACAGTACAATGTCATGACATCTTGTTCGACATTGTACTCCTTCAGCATCTGCTTCATCCAAACTAGCTGTGAACAGCTGCTTCCTGCTGCAATATACTCGGCTTCTGCTGTAGATAGGGACACACAGTTCTGCTTCTTGCTGAACCATGAAATAAGATTGTTTCCCAAATAGAAGCATCCACCAGAAGTGCTTTTTCTGTCATCTGCACTCCCAGCCCAATCAGCATCACAATACCCAACCAGCATTGAATTTGAACAATGACAGTACATAATCCCATAGTCACTAGTGCCATTTACATATTTCAGAATTCTCTTTACTTGATTCAAGTGACTTATCTTGGGATTGGCTTGATATCTTGCACAAACACCTACTGCATAGGTGATGTCGGGTCTGCTAGCTGTTAAATATAATAAGCTCCCAATCATGCTTCTGTACAAACTTTGATCAACACTGGTGCCTGCTTCATCCTTTGACAGCTTCAAGTGAGTAGGTGCAGGTGTCCTTTTATGACTGGCATTCTCCATCCCAAACTTCTTGACAATGTTCTTTGCATACTTGCTTTGAGAGAGGAACATGGAGTCTTCCATCTGCTTCACTTGGAGTCCCAGAAAATAAGTCAGCTCTCCAACAAGACTCATCTCAAATTCAGATTGCATCTGTTGGACAAAATGTCGAAGCATCTCATTCGACATCCCTCCAAACACAATGTCATCAACATATATCTGTGCAATCATCAAGTTTTCAGCATCTTGTTTGACAAAGAGAGTCTTGTCAATTCCTCCCTTCCTATACCCTTGCTGAGTAAGGAACTTTGTCAGCCTTTCATACCAAGCTCTTGGAGCTTGCTTCAATCCATAGAGAGCCTTCTTGAGCCTGTATACATGATCTGGATGAGTTGGATCTGCAAATCCCTTTGGCTGCTCCACATAGACTTCTTCATGCATAGCATTGATCCAGAACTCATCAGTCAGTGCCTCTTTCACATTCTTGGGCTCAATTCTGGAGATAAAGCATGAGTTGGAGACAATTTCAATCTCCCTTGATCTTGTAGTGACTCCTCTGTTTGGATCTCCTATAATCAGCTCCTTGGGATGCATTTTCTGGATTCTAATGGAGGGTCTCTTGCCAGGTTGGTTGATGTTTGATTCATCTTCTTGAAGATCCACTTGGTGCGAGCGTCTGAGCCTGTATACATGATCTGGATGAGTTGGATCTGCAAATCCCTTTGGCTGCTCCACATAGACTTCTTCATGCATAGCATTGATCCAGAACTCATCAGTCAGTGCCTCTTTCACATTCTTGGGCTCAATTCTGGAGATAAAGCATGAGTTGGAGACAATTTCAATCTCCCTTGATCTTGTAGTGACTCCTCTGTTTGGATCTCCTATAATCAGCTCCTTGGGATGCATTTTCTGGATTCTAATGGAGGGTCTCTTGCCAGGTTGGTTGATGTTTGATTCATCTGTAGCAGAATCAGAGTTTTCTGCATTTTCTCCACTTTTAGCTGCATCTGCTACATTGTCTCCCGATGTTCTGACATCTTCTTCGACATCCTTCTTTCTTGCTGGAGACAGATCATCAACAACCATATTGATGGATTCCATCACTGTTCTGGTTCTGGAATTGAATACTCTATATGCTCTGCTGTTTGTAGAGTATCCCAGGAATATTCCTGCATCACTCTTGGGATCCATCTTTCTCCTTTGCTCTCTATCTGCCAAAATGTAACATGGACTTCCAAAGATGTGGAAGTGCTTGACAGTTGCAGAGGTGTCTGATTTCTCTCTGATAAAGTTGACCCAGGTAAATCTGGAGAAATCATCCACACCAACATAGGCATACCTCTTTCCTCCAAGGCTTTCAACCTGCATAGGCCCCATCAAATCCATGTGATGTAGTTCCAGCACCCTGGAAGTGGTCTGATGTTGAAGCTTCTGGTGGGACATCTTGACTTGCTTTCCAATCTGACATTCACCACAGATTCTGCCTTCTTCTATTTTCAGATTGGGAATGCCTCTAACAGCACCTTTGTCAATGATTTTCTTTATGCCTCTTAAGCGCAGATGTCCAAATCTTTGATGCCATATTCTGACTTCATCTTCTTTGGAGGATAGACATGTGGAGGAGTAGCTGGTTTCTTGGGGTGTCCATAGGTAACAATTGTCCTTTGACCTGCTGCCCTTCATTAGAACTTCACTCTTCTCATTTGTCACCAAGCATTCTGACTTTGTGAAGTTTACATTGAATCCTTCATCACACAGCTGACTGATGCTGATCAAGTTTGCAGTCAGTCCCTTCACCAGCAGTACTTTGTTCAGACTAGGAAGTCCATCATGAACTAGCTTTCCCATTCCAATGATCTTTCCTTTAGAGCCATCTCCAAATGTCACATAACTAGTGGAGCAGGGCTCAATGTTCAGCAGGAATTCTTTGACTCCTGTCATGTGTCGGGAACAGCCGCTATCTAGGTACCAATCTTCCTTAGCTGATGCTCTAAGTGAAGTATGAACAACAAGACTGACAGCCTTGTGTTTTGGAACCCACATCATCTTCTTTCTGCTGTTGCTACTTTGAGTTCCATGATGTGGATGGCCATGTAGATGATAGCAAAAGGGCTTTATGTGACCATACTTGCCACAGTAGTGACACCTCCACTTCTTTCTTTTGCTCTTTTTCTGCTGCGTTCCATGATGTCGAGACCGATGTTGTGACATCGTGGCTCCAGTCCTGTTTTTGGCAGGAACAAATTCTGTCATGGTCGTTCTGCCAGCAGACTTAGGATTAAATCCAAGTCCTCTCTGGTTTCCAGCATTTTTTCCAAGCAGCAGCACCTCATCAAGCGTATCTGAGCCTTTATTCAGCATCTTTATTGATTTGGTCATGTTTTCCAATTTAGAGTTCAGAAAACCGACTTCTCCTTTAAGCTCAGAGATCTCCTCTTTATGTGCCTCCTTCTCAGCCTCCAGATCTGCAATGATCTTCTTCAGTTGTGCTTCCTGCTGAAGAATCTTCTCACTTCTGATGCATAGTTCTCTATAGGATGTAGCAAGCTCATCAAAAGTGATTTCACTGTCAGTATCACTTGAATCTTCAGCAGTTTCAAATCTCCCAGTGAGTGCATTCTCATCTCTGTCAGAGTCACTTTCCTGTTCACTCTCTGTATCAGATCGACATACAGAAAGTTCTTTCCTCTGCTTCTTGAGATGAGTGGGACATTCAGCTATGATGTGTCGCCTTCACACCCATGGCATTGAATTCCTTTGCTGTGACTGGGCTTTACATCTGACTCTTTCTGGTATTTACTGCCTTTCCTGATGTCGAAAGGGATGTTCTGGACATGTGGCTTCTGCCTTCTGTCCATTCTGTTCTGCACTTTGTTGAACTGCTTACCAAGGAGCACAACTGCATTAGTCAGACCTTCATCAGTATCCAGGTCATACTCACCTTCTTCTCCTTCATCATTGGACATGAAAGCCAGATTTTTACTCTTCTTTTCAGCCCTATCCGAGAGTCCTAGCTCAAAGGTTTGAAGAGAACCAATGAGTTCATCTACTCTCATGTTGCAAATGTCTTGGGCCTCCTCTATTGTAGTGACTTTCATGTCAAATCTCTTAGGCAAGGATCTGAGGATCTTTCTCACCAGCTTTTCATCTGTCATCTTCTCTCCCAAGGCAGTGCAAGCATTGGCAATTTCAAGAATGTTCATGTGGAAGTCATGAATACATTCTTCCTCCTTCATCTTCAGATTTTCGAATTTTGTAGCCAACAGTTGCAATCTGGACATCTTCACTTTGGAGGTTCCTTCATGAGTGATTTTCAGGATCTCCCATGCATCTTTGGCCACTGTGCAAGTGTTGATCAGTCTGAAGATATTCTTGTCAACTCCATTGAATAGAGCATTCAAAGCTTTGGAGTTTCCAAGTGCCAATTCGTCTTCTTCTTTAGTCCAGTCTTCTTCTGGCTTCAATTCTTCAGTGGGCTTTCCTTCTGTGTCCAGCATCTTGGGATGTTCCCAGCCTTTGATGACAGCTTTCCAGGTTCTGCTATCCAGTGATTTGAGGAAGGCCACCATTCTTGCTCTCCAATATTCATAGTTGCTTCCATCGAGAATTGGTGGTCTGTTCACTGGTCCGCCTTCTTTCTCCATGTTCATCAGAATTTATCTCCCTAGATCTCACTCTGTGATTTCGAGTGTTCGCTCTGATACCAATTGAAATTCTGATACCAGGGGACAGATGTCGTACAGGATGTCACGACATCACGCTTCAGAACATGCAGATTATATGTGTCCGTATGAACAGATTAAACAAGTAAATAACACAAGAGAATTGTTTACCCAGTTCGGTGCTACCTCACCTACATCTGGGGGCTACCAAGCCAGGGAGGAAATCCACTCTCAATAGTGTTAGTTCAAGGTCTAACAGCCCCTGTTTACAACCTTCTCACCTAACCACTACCCGTGCGATCTCTACCTAAGAGCCACTCTTAGATATGAGAACCTCCGCTCACTCCCTCTCACTCACACTCCCGTGTTTACAATTAAGTCAAAGACACACCAGAGATCAACTCTGAACAAAAGAGATCAACTCTACACACTAGAGATCAACTCTAGACACAAGAGATCAACTCTACACACATAGGTCCAACACTTGATGTTAGGGTACCATCAAGGTGGCTCACAAAAGACTCAAGTCCCAAAAACTCACAAAATAACTCTTCAATCCCGGACTTGGTACAGAACTCGTGCAGCCTCCATGATTATATAGCAATTTGCGTTTCTGGGCTGCAACGGCTTGTGCTGGAGGAGATCTATCTTCTTCTGAAAAAATCTGCAGTTAAAGAACTAAAAGATAACTTTTGATCTTTTAGTTTGAATCTTTAATCTTTAATCTTTAATCCCTGAACGAACTCTTCTACTTTGAAATTCGAACTTTAATGATCTTTTAATTCGTTCCTAAAGATAGATCTTCTAATCTCTTGCTAACTGCACAATAATCTGTTAAAGATATAACAGATTTATATGTCCAGTATTTTCGGGCCGGATGTCAGGACATCGTGTCCGACATCGTGGATCCTGCAGCTTCACTTCTGCACTTGACTTTTATCTTGCATTGTACAGCAACTCCAGTATTTTCGGGCAGGATGTCAGGACATTGTATCCGACATCGTGGATCCTGCAACTTCAATTCTTCATTTGCCATTTTATCTTGCCTTGTACATTGTCCAGTATTCTCGGGCAGGATGTCAGGACATTGTATCCGACATCGTGGATCCTGCAACTTCAATTCTTCATTTGACATTTTATCTTGCCTTGTGCATTGTGCAGCCCGATCTCATTCCTTGACATAACGTTGGACATCATGTGCAGCAACTCCAGCTTTCCTTCATTGTCTAAGTGCTTATGTTTTAACAAAATCTTAGCCAATCTTTTAAAGCTCAGTAGAGCTAAACACTAACATTCATTTTCATTTCATGTGAATCTAAAAGGAATATTACAAGAATATACCAAAGGAATCTTAGCATATTCCCTTTAGATGCCACAAACATGGAAGGTGTGACTCTAGCACGTGGGAAGCTTCCTTGAGAAGCAAGGAAGGTAGCTTCCTTGGGAAGCAAGGAAGAAAGCTTCCTTGAGAAGCTAGAGGGGGGAAACATGCACTTCTTATTTGGGAAGGAAGGAAGACAAGTTGGGCTTGGCCCAGGAAAAAGAAAGGATGGCCAAAATTCATCTGGCTTGGAGAGGCCCAAGTCCAGATGAATTTTAGCTACTCACACCCCTCCAATAGCTAAGCTCACCCCCATGGTAAAATACATAAAAATACAAAAAAGTCCTTACTACAAAGACTACTCAAAATGCCCTGAAATACAAGTTTAAAACCCTATAATAATAGGGTACCCTACAAACCTAAAATGGCCAAAATACAAGGCTCAAAATAAGGAAAACATATTCTAATATTTACAAAAAACAGTGGACCCAACCTTGGCCCATGGGCTCAGAAATCAACTCTGAGGTTCATGAGAATCCTAGAGTCTTCTTCAGCAACTCTAGTCTAATCCTCTTGGAGCCTCTTACTTATGGCTCTAGTAACTGGTCTCTTCCTAGGGAGGATTGCATCAGTACTAGGCCATGACCAAGCCAAATACCTAAGGTTTCTTTCTAACTGATAGAGTTGGAGGTATTCAGGTATTCGGCCTAGTCGAATACCCAAGGTTTCATCTTTATCAAGGGTATTTGGTTAGTATTCGGGCTAACTGAATACCTGAGTTCTTTTTTTTTTTTTATCAAGGGGTACTGGGTCCTAGTCGAAGGGGGACATATATTAAAAGATTATAAAAGTTCTAACAAAATGATAAAGCATAAATGATTAATATATTGAAGTTACAGTTAAATCATTTGGATACTACTCAAGTTTGATCATTGACAGAAATAATTCTTTATTAAACTTTACCTACCTCCTGGATGAACTTCAAACTGGTGAGGATATCCTTCATATATAAAATAAAATAAAAATTATATTAATTTTAATTGATTGTTTACATATATAATATTTTCATTTTTTTTACTTATTCAGTTATCACTTCATTTTAAATAAGAATTCTGATTTGACTTAATTAAGTTGTTGATTGACTCATTTTTTGGTGTTAAAAAAATCTAATTAATAGTTTTTTTAATCATAAATCTAATTAATTGTTAATAGATTAAATTTTCACGAATGTATTAAACAAATATCTATCGACAAAGTGTCATCCCGTGCAGCCCAAAATGCCTCAGATTGAATTCGATAAAGTGTCATCCCGTGTAGTGCCTGTCAGTCAATCTCGCCCATCCATTATGGAACATTAGTGTCCGACGGTTAACAAAACTTTCACACCGTGCAAGACCTATATGACTTGCCCGTGCTAGAAGGCGTCTTAAAATTAACTCCCACGTCAAACTTTTTCCCCATTTGACTTCCCTTTGCTGTTGAATCATTTCTCCGTTCATAGACCCTTCTCTTTGTTTTCGGCCACTTCTATCGACACTGAGATTTATTGCGCTTGGGTTCCGACCTCCTTTACACATAACTGATAACATAATGGATGTTCGTTGTCGGCGTTTGGGTGTGTTCTACACCGGCTAGTCATAAGCTTAACATATATATATGTTCGATTCTATTACTGTGGCCCGTGGCACCCACCAAACCAATGGAAAAATCAAGTCTCTGGCCATTTGAGATTTTCCTTTTTCTTCTTCTCAATGTCTACTAAATTTGTTGATGTCAAGGGTGGCTCTGTGTGGTCACAGATTGCTTGTTCTCAACCTGTACATTGATGCCCATTTTGTTCGGCTGAGGTGTGACAAATCTCTCAAAAAGCCTATGAGAAAACGACGTCGGTCTGAAAGCGGTAGTTTAAAAAGAGGTTGCAAAAGCAGAAAGGATTGTACTACCTTTGTGGTAACAAGAGCTAACACAAACACAATAATGTTTTTGGTAACAACTAAAGTATACAGTCACACACTCACCAAAAGCCACTAGGTTATGCCTTTACAAGATCCATTTCAACCAAAACTAAACAACGTCGAGTGCAGTATCGGCGTCAAAGAAGAAAAGGTTGACACACTCTGTTATGTCTATTGGAGGTCTAAATAAAAAGAATTTACAGAACAGGGTAGGTGTAATATTATGGGTATTTTAATAAATTGCATATAATGTAATATATCCAGAAAATTGTAAAATTTCCTAACCATACAATTATTGATATTATATCGGTTAATGGGCAATTCCAGTTATTCCCCCTTAGTTAACGTGAGAAAACACACCATTGGAAAAATTTTAATTTTTCTTTTGGTTGTTGCCCAATTTCAGTTATTCCATCTTAGTTAATGTGAGAAGACACACCCTTGGAAATTTGTAACTAGAGCTTTTCTATTTCTTGGGCAGTTCCTGTTTGAGGAAAACGTTAAATTCATAGTTAGAATAGTAAACAAATGCGTCTCGTTAAGCTGTAATAAATTACTTTCACATGAGCAGCATCAGTGATTGAACACAACCAGAGAGTCTACACAATAAAGAAACAACATTCAACTATGCTTCATTCTATCACTGACCAGAATAGAAAATAGTTACAAAAGAACATTGTAATGTTCATTTGCACTCTTGGGGAGTATCACATAGACACTTAAGGGTGTTGAAGAAATTTCCCAGGCTTACTATGAGCTTGTCCCCTTGGCCTCTTGTAAAGTCATACGAGTCCTCTAAATTTTGTGAGCCACCTCCTTTATAGTCTGCTGCTGATTCACTAGCAATTGCTTCAATCTCTACTGCCAACTCTTGCAGTTTCAGAGACAATGTTTCCTCATTTTCTTCCCTGCTAATTGTTATCCTTTCTGTGCCGATCGGCTTCGGCCTTTCAATTTGGTGGTAGTTTTCATTAAGCTCTACTTCGCCAAGGCTCTTTGGTGGCATCACCAAGTGCTTTGGAGGCCTTTCTGCAGTACCTTTCAATTTGGGTCTTGATTCTAGGAAGTCTTTCAAATACTCGTCTTCTGAATTATCATCATCCTCCGGTCCTTCTTCATGGCTGTCATCAGGCCTTTGTTCATGAAATTTCTTAGGCTTTTGAACTTGGTGTCTCGATTTACTTCGTTGCCTTTTTCTTTTGGACCCTATTCATTGAACTTATAAAGATTTATCAGTTGTGAAGTTCTATACAGTAAAGAGATAATAAAAATACAAGTTACATGGTAATGCTCCAAACGAGATTCAACTACTTAGTTTCATATTTCATTCATTTCCTAAATAGTTAAAAGAACAAGGGGAAAAAAAAGAAAAAAGAAATGGAATTATATCATGTTGATCAAAACACTCCCTCAAGCTATAATTTAATTTTCAAAATTCAAAAACAGATTAAGAAAATTTGGCACCAACTGTGATCATTTTAGAATTAAACTGCCTTAGACAATCATTGAATCATTTAAGAGCCACATTACTTTTAAGTCTCCACATGTATCATCTATATCATGGTTCTTCAACAATTTCAAATATTTATCAATGTTTTTAAATTATTTATTGTTTATGCTCAAGTAAAATTTGTAGGCACCTGTCAGTTTTTTTTTTTTTCTCAATTTGCACTCAAGGAAAAAGAATCAAACTCACTATTAAGTATCCAATTTTGAATTCTTGGGTCATATAAAATGTGTATCAATCTTCCTTGTATTATATTTTCATTTTAAAGGAAAAAAATCATTGTATATCTTCAAATTTATATAACCACTAAACACCAAAAGTAAGTTTTGCAATTATATTAGTTTACATAAGGCTATTCATTTATTTATTGTAGAATATCATCTCTAGACAATATATCAAAATATCATTATTGTATCTTATAATAATTAAAGTATCTTTTTGTAGGGTAAGTATCTTAGATGATTTCTTTGGAGTGGTTTTTATTTTTATAATATTATTACGCGATTTGTTTCCTTGTTTAAGATGCAAAATTCGATTAAATAGGGGTTAATGCGTAGCATTTTGTAACACGTCAACACCACATACCTATCTAATTCTGAATAATTCACTGTGTTATTGATAATAGAAGAGAAAACGAGAAAGTATAGAGCCGTAGCCACCAAGAATGAGAAATCTCTAGACCCTCAATAACAACAATATTCTCAACATGGTTCCCAAATTTCCTCCACCACACCCATATAACAGAATTCCCCTACAGACTCAACCTTATCTCTCTATTACCAACTCACCTCTGACTAATTCTTGCTTATAGCTGTATTGGGCCTTGGCCTTCGTTATTTAGGCCTACAGGAATTCACTAACAGTTAGGAGTGTCATTCCTATCAGATTCCGTAATTTATATTGTTATTCGTTGAGTCCACATTCTATATATATTAAAGGGTTTGAATAGGAAAGGCGAAAAGAGTTGAACTCATCAGGTCACTCCATTTAACATGGCCTTTTGGAGGGTTGGGTTACACATAGCAATCCATGAATTAGCCTAATCTGCCCCAAACATAAAAGTTGTGGCAGGGCAGGTTGGCTCATTGGTCCTTTTATTCCCCATTGGTGTTGGATCATGGACTAATGGCTTTAGATTTAGGACTTTGTGCTAATTATTAAGATCTGTCTGGTTTGAGAGAAAACATATGTTTTCATTTTTTTTTTGTTTTTATAAAATTTTTACTAAAAGACCACATTGCTTTCACATTTCCTTCTCTTGATTCCAGATTTCACTTTGGTCGCCAATTTCTGGTTGCATGACAACCTATATTTTCTAAGATGGTTGTGTAAATGAACTACTAATTCAACAGCCACAATCCACAACCTCCATTATCGACCTCCAAATTTTACAGCCACCATCAATCCAAGCCTAGCTGTCTTCCATGCAGGATGTACTCAATGATGCAACCAGCTCCTATGCTGTTGAGGCCTATGTGGCATCATCTTCCATGCAAGGGCAAGGACCTTGCATCACAGCCTTCCTACTGGCGGATCCAGTGACCCATGCAAGGAGTTGCTGCAACCCATCAGGGCACCCTGAGTCAATCATTTTTTTGTCCAACATTTTATTGTCCAGATGTCATAGCAGAAAAAGTTGGCCTTCTCAATCTATTTTTAGAAATGGGCCAACCCACCCTGTCATGTTTTCAACAAGGCGAATTGATTCAACCCGCTTTGCCAATTCTAATTCTGAAGTGCATGTTCAAATCTAAAACTAAAATATACAGCATGTTCATATTAAATGACTAATTAAATTCCATAATTTGTTCATTACCTTTTGCTAAGCAAGAGAGAAATCAGAAACCAGGCAAGTTTATAACTAAAAATCCCCTCAATTTCTTTTCATGAATTTGTATTCATTGATGAGGGCCCTAATTCAACCCAAGACCCCAAAGCCTACTTTCACTTCCACCAATGTAACCTGAAACACTTATATATCCCCCAATTAAATAAACAGTAACACCAATAATAGGGTTCCATTATTTCTTTTGTAATCACCATTTAGCAACACTACCATCTAGCAAATGTGTGTCCTTTAGAGAGCTCAAGAGTCAAGAATACATTTAAGCTGTATGTATGCCAAGAATAAAACAAAATTGGCAAAAGTAGAACTGCACAATGAAGAAGCAACCATAGATACAACAAATCAAATCAAATCATATGAATAAATAATCATAATTCTTAAACACAAAGTAGCTAAGGAGTGTTGGCTCCCGATACAACAAATCAAAAACTTGTTTACAGCTTCTATTCTATGTTGGAAAGTTGCATCTGAATTTATAAAAATATCATTTTAAATCCTTAAAATTATTAAATTCTAGTAAATCAAATCAAATGATAAGACTAACATGGATTAAAAATTGAGTTTAATTTTTTTTAGTCTTAATCCTCTTGTTCTTCAGGTGAAAAGGACCATGACTAATTCGTTCGACAAGGTGATAAATAAAGTTCGACCAATAATTATTTTCGTCAAAGATCAAACTCAAATACTATCCAAACGATTCATAATAAACTTTAGCATATTAACCACCATTGTTCAATCACTTGGTTAATTTTCATATTAAGTGGGTGAACAATTACAACCTTAGTATATGTAACAAACGTAAAAAAAAATAAAAAATCAACAATTAAAAATCATCTTATAGAGTAACTGTTACAAAAGTCAGTAATCTTTCCCCACGTAACAATCTATAATTATAGGGCAGTATAAAATACTTTAACTCTAATTAATTTCTACGAACAAGCCTATGGTTCGAGTGGAACAGAGCTTTGATTGGAAAAAATATCATTGGGAGGGAAGATCTACTAAAGGTAGTCAGTCAGCATCTCAAGAAAGCTGGTGGATACTCTCCCCACCACGCACCAATGCCATTGTGACAAAGAAAATCTCTAATTAAATTCCATTTTTTTAAAGTTTCAGAAATTAAATTAACCCGTAATTATATTTGAATTTTATTTTTGTGAGATTTGGTGTATCACTCTTCCAAAAACAATAAAATCGACGAGTCAAGCCAAATAAATCAAAAAGGTGCGTACCGATTTCCACAGTGGCGTCATGTTCATCGTTCCCATCTTCTTCATCATCGCTCTCGGGATCAACCAGCCCCCGCTCCTCACGCGCTCTCACGACGCGCTCGACGGCCTCGAAAACCTCGCGCTCAAAGCCCGGCGGCAGCGCGCGCCTCTCTCCTCTGGCGCCGTCGTAGTCGTTGAGCAGCGCGCGCCACTTGCGGCGGCACTGCGGGAGGCTCCGCGGCACGTCGAGAGCGGCGCAATTCTCGGCGATGATGTTCCACTGCTGGTACGAGGAGAGCGCGACGGAGCAGTCCGCCTCCACCGCCGCGACCTCGTTCACCAGAATCAGCGACTCCGTCACGCTCCAGTCCGGCTCCGCCTGCGAGCGCGTGCGCCGAACCGCGCTACCCGAAACGGCATTGGTGATGACGTCTTCGTCGTGCTCCTTCATTCCTTTCTTCGCCTCGGTTTGTTCCAACGTAGAAACCTCAAAGGAATCTCCGCCAGAAGAAGGAGGTGCGTTTGTGGCATTAGAGCACTGACCATGTCCGAAACCCTCGCAACGATTTTCTCTCAAACGTCGACGTATTGTTAACCCGTGTTAGGCTTTTGTTTATTTTAGAAATGTTATTCTATAATTAACATTTGTATTATGGAAAAGGTTTTTAAAATGGGACCAATCACAAAAAGCGTGAATGTATTCAGGATTCCATAGTTTAAGGTTCAATAGGTTGAACAATGGTTGAAATAATTTTAATAAACTAATATTTTCTTTAAAAAATTTATATAATACACTAACTTATATTAAACAAAAAATAATATGATATGCATAAATTTAAAATATTATAAAATAAACTTAACTTAAAAATATCATACTAATTAATAGGTTATAAAAAGTCATAACATATAACAAAATTATAAACCAAATCTAATATATCATAATATTTAAGTTCAACATTACCAAATAAAACTCATTGATAACTACAAGTAAAAGTAATAGATATAATTTTCAATCATAATAATTATTGAGATTGATTCTATCACACTCACACATGATTGTAATAACATTAGCATCTCCACCTGTTGAACCACAACCACCATCACTACTTTTAACTTGAAATTTCATATTGTTAAGATTTTCATCACCTATTTCAATAACAAATAAATAGAAAATTTGGATTTTAACTCAAAAACAATATTTAACAAATGAAACGTGTGTTAGATCAAAGCTTCAAGCCCTTAGTTTTAGTTTTGGTTTTATCATTTTGAAATGCCAAACATGTTTCATAGATGAGACATTTGTATTAAATGTTTTTAGACTAGGCATGTGTGTGATATAGTTTAAGTCCTTTTCATGCTTTGTGTTGATCAAATATGAAGTGAATGAAGTATTCTAGTTCTCTAAGTTTCCTAAAAACTTACTTGTACTTAAAATTTGGCTAGAAGCATCAAATTAATCGATTGTCTAACCTCGTAATTGAATGCCCAAGCTAATTTCAAAATAAGGAAGGATTTGTAGCTTAGGATAATCGATTAGCTAGCTCCTGGAAACAAAGATAAGCTCTTTGTGTGATTCTATAATCGATTACCATATGTGACAATCGATTGCCCATAAAGCACAAAAGAAACAGAGATACTCACACTGAAACAAATCAATCTATTACCCCATTTGATAATCGATTATCCAGTTTCTAGAAATGCAGAACAAAGGGGATTTTGATGAATTAATTGACTCCTTGATCTTATAATCAATTAGATTTGTTTTAACCATCAAAGTTTATGAATACCTTCTATGTGTTTTTTTATTAAAGACTCTTGATACATTAAGTCTTAGAGAAAAATATTTCAAAAAAGTTTTCTAAAAGGATTGCACTGCATTTAGTATGAAGATTGAAGTTGATCAAAGAATCATTCATCCTACCATCATGAATTGATCATCTTATGAAGAGAACTTGGAGATATTGAAAATCTACACATTTAGGTGTATTCATTCCTTTACCTTAAATTCTTTTATGTTGTGATTCTTGGTTAGGGTTATCAATAGGTTCAGAGAATTGATAGAGTTTCAATTCTAGGTCTCTCTTGTAGGTGTGAAGGGAAAGATTAGAGTTCTTTTAGGGAATTTTGTGTGCATGATATTTTTACTTGATTCTCTAAATAGTGAAAGTTCTAAGATGTCTTAAAACAACTAGATATAGGTTCTGTTTGGACTGAACCAATATAAAATCTTGTGCGATTCTCTTATTCTCTTAACTCTTAGTCTAGAATTCATCTTGGTATTGTATTAATCTCAAAGGGCCACAAAAACTTTGTTTTACATATGTTATAATTATTGAAAGTTTTCTTGATTGTACTAATCTTTTTGATATAATCTTTTGAGAGAACTTTGATTAATTCAAAGGGATTGTTTTAATTTGATTAAAGAATGAATTGGTAAAGATTTAAAAAGAATTTATTCAACCCCCTTCTAGATTCTCAGCTGATCTAACAATTGGTATTAGAGCTAGGGCCTTAAAAATTAATCAAGATTTTGTCAAAAGTTTATGATCATGGTTGGGAATCAATTGCCATTTGCTTAAGGTGCATCCATTAACAAACATTCTCTATTTTGTGGCACGAACTACCCCTTTTGGAAAGTACGGATAAAAATCTTCATGAAATCTATTAATAGAGGCATTTGGAGTGCTTTGGTAAATGGATATACCGTTCCAAATCATGTAGTTGATAGCAAGACTATAGAGAAACCTTATGAGTCATGGCCTAAAGAAGAAATTAGAAAAGGTGAATATGACTCCAAGACAATGAACATCATACCTTCCTCATTAAATTCTAATGAGTTTTTCAGGGTGTATGTGATGCAATCCTACCCCTAAGGGTATTGGATAGAAGACTCCAAGAGGATTGGACTAGAGCGGCTAAAGAAGGCCCTAGGGTTCTCATGAACCTCAAGGTAGATTTTTGAGCCCATGGACTAAGGTTGGGTCCACTCTTCTTTGTAAATATTAGAATAGGTTTTCTTTCTTTTTGGCCTTGTATTTTGGCCATTCTAGTAGTATAGAGTTTTAGCCTTGTATTTCAGGGCATTTTGAGTAGTCTTTGTAGTAGGGACTTTTTTTGTATTTTCATGTATTTTGTGATGCAATCCTACCCCGCAAGGGCATTTAATAGAAGACTCCAAGTAGATTGGGCTAGAGATGCAAGAGAAGGCCCTAGGGTTCTCATGAGCCTTAGGGCAGATTTTGGGCCCATGGGCTAAGTATGAGTCCACTTATCTTTGTATATATTAGATTAAGATTTCATTATTTTTGGGCCTTGTATTTAGGGCTCCATAATGTAGGTAGGGTACCCTAGAAATGTAGGATTTTTCAGCCCTTGTATTTTAAGACACCTAGACTAGTTTTTGTATTAGGGGTAGTTTTGTAATTTCACATGCATTAAGTGAATATATAGCTTCATTGGAGCTTGTAGGCCTTGGATCTTCTTCATCAATGGAGTCCGTGTGCCAACAGACTCGCTTGTCTCTGGAAGGCAAAGGGTGTGGATGACCATAATTTGTCTCCACGTGCCAACGAACTCACTTGTCTCTGGAAGACAAAGGGTGCAGATGACCATAATTTGTCTCCGCGTGCCAACGGACTCGCTTATCTTTGGAAGGCAAAGGGTGCGGATGACCATGATGTGTCTCCGCGTGCCATCGGACTCGCTTGTCTCTAGATAGCAAAGGAGACTTCAATAGTCTCGATTGAAAGACATTGAAGTCTTCAAAAAGGGGGCAAATGACCATATTTGTCTCTGCGTGTCTTTCACTAAAATGCGAATACGCTTAGCAAAGAAACAAACCTCCTGACCGATCAGAGCAACATATATTTTTGAAGAAAAACAATGTGACTATTGGGGAAGGAAAGCAGGTTGATAGAATTTCCCATAAACCACAAACGAGATTTGGGACATTTGCTTTTCATCTCTAAAAGAACATTAGAAGAAAACACTAGGTCCAATTGAAAATAGAGGAAAACCGCTCACAGCGTATTAAATCTCACACAGGCAAGTGTTTCATCCTAATCCCGAACCAATAGACATGTCACTTTGCAAGTCATTTCCTACCAAATCAAAGATAATATACGTAATCATGGACAATAGGACTTTTTTAGAAAGCTGAATTTTGGTGGGAACTTTGGCTTTTGGGTGTTTTGGCCTTTGCCTTTTCTATTTTTTTTTCTTTTTCTTTTTTCTTTTTGGTTCGATGCGGAGCAAGAGCGGACACAAAGATTTGGTTGGTAACAAAAAAGGTGATTGCTTCATGCATCCCTCGGGTTTTAACCAAGTTATTGTTACTGTTGCTTTTCCTTTCCTTTTGCTTTTGACAATTCTACACATTTGTTTAGATATTGTCTGGTCCAAAGAACCTTTATGTATTTTTTTCTTTCTTTTCTATTTTTTTTCTTTTGTTTTTCTCCAATCTTTGATTGGTGGACTTTATTCCTTTCCTTTTGAAGCACATTTGTAACCCAAGGTAAAATAGGCTTTTTTTTTGGAAGATTCTTCCATTCTTTCTTCCAATGGTAAGGTTGGAAATTTCCATCATAGGTCAAGGTTATGGCCAAAATGTTGAGGTTTGGCTCAAAAGGCCTACGGATGGCGAGACATTACGCATGTCAGTATATTTGTTTAGCCAGCGGTTCAAGAATAAGGGAATGCCCCAAATCATTTCTATGACATGCATATAATAATGATGATTAGAAATTTATGCAAAACTGATCATGCATACATCCATGTGGACACTCATAAAGCTTGGTGGCCATACAAACACTGAGGCTTAGGATTTGTTTTCCCCCGTTCAGATCAACCCGGTGTTTCAAAATAAAGCTCTTTTATCAAGTTACGCACACATTCGAGTCCATTCAGGGCTTCGGGAAAAATCTTCATTGCATTCACCCTTCAGGTGCACACACATTTTTTTTCTTTCAAAAATCTTTTTATGTTCCGACCCGTGAATTTTCCGAAGAAAAAAAAAGCGGTTATTTTCTTTCAAAAGCATGTTCGCTTTTAGTTTTTTTTTAGCTTTTCCTTTCAAGCAAATTTCTTTTGTGTTAGAAAAGGTTTGTAACCCGGGCAAAGTCGGTAACCGAGATTACACTTTATCAAAAGGAAATAAAGGCATACGAATGCAAATACACAAGACTCCCTATTTTTTTGGCGTTTCAGACAAACCATCGCAAAGTACGTACGAAAATATGCTAGAAGCGGTGACATTAGTCAAAATGAAACAACAAATGACTAACAACAATAATATCAAGCTTAATTTTATCATAATGAAATAACAATTGAAAGCAATAACACCAAGTCCAATTTTATCATAATGAAATAACAACTGAAAGCAATAAAATCAAGTCTAGTTTTATCATAATGAAATACCAACTGAAAGCAATCAAGTTCAGTTTTATCATAATGAAATAACAACTGAAAGCAATAAAATCAAATAAAGACAAAATCACAATTTTTGGCGATCTCAGTCGTGCAACTCTGCCTTATCAAGTGAAGAAGTCCAACGCGTCAGCCATGTCGTCATCCTCCTGAGCTCCTCCGTCGTCCCCCGGAGCTCCTGCAGGTCCTGCCCGCGTCTCGAAATCGGTCTCATCCCCAGGCTAGGCCACTGTGGCCTCAAACTGCTCGGGGTAGGCCAAGGGAAAGGAATGGGGTCCTGACTCTGCTGGTGCATGTTGTAACAGTAGAATGTCTCATTCAGCTACACCTGTCCTCTGTGATTAGCCGCCTGCTGGCTAGTCACATGATGCATGTACCCGTGCATCTGGAGTTCTATCCTCTGCAGGTGATCGAAGATGGACCTCAGAGATGATACCTCCTCTAGAGGCGACAATGGCACATCTGCAGCAGGCTGCTGCTGGTCCTCCTCTGGCTGCTGGGGTGCCTGACCTTGCACCTGCCTGGGCACACAGTACTTCTCCATGAAAGCCATATTAATAGGAGGCCGAATGAGCTTGGTGGGGGTGACCGCCACTCCATAGAACTGATAAAGACCTGTGATGAGAGGAAAGAACCCCAGGGCCTTGTTGGACTTCTCTGGGTCCACTGGGTGTCTTGGAGGCGTAATCCTTGCAAACTGGTAAATAGCGTTAGAGATCAGCTAGGCGACATGTACACTCACCTGAGTTAAGATGGCATAAACCAACTAACACTTCGGTAGGGGGAGGTCCGAGTTATGGTCACTGGGGAGAATGTTGCTAAGTAGCAACGTCATCCAAATCTGCGTGATGGTGGTCATGCTGGTGCACATGATCCGCACCCGTCTCCCCGCTACGCTTCGGGCAAAGTCCTACCCCAGAACGCATAGCAACTGACTGATAGCCTCCTCATCGAAGCTGGAGGCCTGACTCCTCCTCTGGGAGAACTCGCAATGCTGGCCCCTCACCCAGGAGCGCATGTCTCTGACTCTTTCTTCTGTAGGCTAGGCATTAGCATAAAACTCCATGACTATCTCAAGATCGAACTTAGCCATGGGTGATACGAGCTGAGCCCATTGCCTCCGGGCTATCTCCTCTTGGAACTCCACATTCTCCTCGTCCCTCAGTTGGACTCGCCTCTCTCTAAGGAATGACCAGCCTTTGATGGCCTCAAACTGTTGCTGGTGTTCCGCACTCTGGAACCGGTGTCTATCAAAGTCCATCTCTGCCTGCAGGGACACACTAGAACCCTCTCAAGTGGCATCCTTCCTAGACCTCTTGGCCGGGAGTTTCTTTGGAGCCATCTCCTGCGAGGACACATTTGTAAAGTTAGTTTACTAGCAACAACAACTTATCACAATAAAAGCCAAATCAAGCAAAAATGGCGTACACTTCTTTCCAACAAAACGCAAATGTCAATGTGAATTTAGAGAAAGAACTTACACATTGATGCGTGGGTTATTTTAGGATACACACACACACACACACACACACACACACACACACACACACATTTTTGGTTGGTGAAAAACATTTTATGAGATACACCTACTTCCGTTTGCAAAGAATTTTCTTATGCTACATGCTAAACTATCCAACATACATACATATTTTGCAAGGCACTTTGCCTACCTATCTAACATACACACATATTTGCAAGGCATTTTGCTACCCATCTAACCATACATACATATTTGCAAGGCATTTTTGCTACCTACCTAATCATACATACATATTTGCAAGGCATTTTTGCTACCTACCCAATCATACATACACATTTGCAAGGCATTTTTGCGACCTACCTAATCATGCATACATATTTGCAAGGCATTTTTGCTACCTATCTAACCATACATACATACTTGCAAGGCATTTTTGCTACCTACCTAATCTTACTTACATATTTGCAAGGCATTTTTGCTACCTACCTAGTCATACATACACATTTGCAAGGCATTTTTGCTACCTATGTAACCATACATACATATTTGCAAGGCATTTTTGCTACCTATCTATTCCATTTTGAATGACATTTTTTGTCGTATGTTCACATTTTATTCACATATATGTACATTCACTTGAAAGGCAATTTTTATGCTACCTATTCACATTTTTGAACATTCATTTGAAGAGCAATTTCATGTTATATACTCATGCATATATACATTCATTTGAAAGGAAATTTTTATGCTACCTATTCACATTTTTGAAAGGCAATTTCATGTCATATGTTCCTATTTTGAGAAGCATTTTTGTGCTATATTCACATATATGATATATACATATTTTGAAAAGCCTTGGTTACCTATTCAACATATGTACACTTTATTTGGAAGGTATTTTCCTCTTGCTACCTATTCTACATGTTCATGGTGAAAAACATTTTCACACCATCAAAGTGCAAAGAAATCATCATGATGCAGCCCAAACCAAGTGCTGGTCTAGAGGGGAAACCTTACCAACATGCTCTCATTATCATGCATTCTTGCATTCAAAACCAAAAGCTTGGGTTCCTAGGCCTAAGTCCTATTTTTGACACTTTATTCTAGATTCTACAAATTGTCCATACACTAAAAAAAATGGCAGTCACACATGCATAAATTCGTTCCACAAGCTAAGTTTCACAAAATCATGCGCAAATGCCATTGAGGTATTTCACCAAGCACTTGATGGGTGCACATTTAGGCATGAAAAAAGTGGGGAATAAGGGCAATGACATGCTCAATTATTTTAGAATAAACCATAGGCCTATGGCCATTCCATACAACCCCCCAATTCAACAAATTAAACATGAATTCAAGCATGAATTGCTTCACGAAATTTGCCAAACATAGACAGTTTAGAGCACCAAAATACATCAATGGAGAACGAAAGAATCAAAGGATAGTGCACTTACTTGTAAGGAAGCACAAAACGCAACAAATGGAAACTAGAATGCAAAAAATGGTGACCTAGGCTGCTGTTTTTGTGCACTGCTCGTTGCCCTTGGGTTTTTTGAATGTGGAGGGGGGGGGGGGGGGGGGGGGGGGAAGGAATGGGGTGAAGAAAGCTTCACCCCTCCTTCCGTTTTAAAGTCTGTTCTAGACATGCTCGCCCAAGCGAGCTAAACCTGGTTTTTTTTTCTTTTTTTCTTTTTGCAAAATTTCTTTGCAAAAATTTAAATATCCCCTTGTTATGCTTGTGTATTTTCTCAATTCCTAGGATTTCAAATAAACTAGGCATATTCAAATATAACTTAAGAAAATAGACGAATGAATAAACAACAGAAATTTTAAAGGTACTAGGCCTAGCACTTGCTCGTACCTGCCCCTAAGCTTTTGATTAAGGAAATGGCATCATGCAGTAAAATGTGAAACAAACCACAAAATACCAATATCACCTTTCACTTACCTTTGTTTCAATTTGGGGTGATATTGATCACTACTCAACTTAATCTTTATTTACCCGTCGATCCGCAGGATGACAAAATGCAAATGCATGCATGCTTATGCTTAGGAAGTTTAAGTGCAACAATTAAACAAATGTTATTATGTTCAATTTTACTTAAACGCTTATGGCACCCAATTTGATGGAGCCAAATGGTTCCAGATTCAAGATCGAGAGCGTGTACTCTAAAGAAATGAAAGACACAACACAAGAAATTCAAATGTAAATCATCAATCCAATGTTTATTAATGTTGCGATCATGGTTTACAAAGGATTGGAAGACTTTGGAGATTCCAATGAGTCTTTGGAGAACAATCATGCATTGAACCCTCAAGCAGCCCCAAGTATTTAAGCATAATATCATTCGACGATATCAGAATTCATGGGTGAAGGCAACTCTTCATCGTCCATGCTGGCAAGCACCAATGCTCCTTCCAAGAATGCTTTCTTCATAACGAAATGTCCTTCGTAGTTTGGAGCCCATTTTCCCCTATGATCTTTCTGGGCTTGGGATACTTTCTTCAAGACGAGATCCCTTTCGTTGAACTTGCATGGGCGTACCTTCTTGTCGAAAGTGTTCTTCACCTAGCTTTGATACAACCGTCCATGGCTCATGGCGGCCAATCTCTTACCTTCTATGAGGTTTAGTTGATCAAAGCATGCTTAGGCCCACTTCGACTCTTTCAACCCTGACTCAGCCAGAATTCTCAAAGAGGGGACCTCTACTTCAAACAGCAACACGACCTCCATCCCATATACCAAGGAGAATGGAGTTGCCCCAGTTGATGTGTGCACCGAGGTCCGATAACCATGCACATGAAATGGAGCATCTCGTGCCAATCACGGTTATTTTCTGAATGATCTTCTTGATGTTCTTGTTTGCATCCTCAACTGCCCCATTCATCTTGGGTCTATAAGGCGTGGAATTGTGATGTTGGATCTTGAAATCCTCACACATTTCTTTCATCATTTTGTTGTTCAAATTGGTGGCATTGTCAGTGATAATCTTCCTAGGCAACATGTATCGGCAAATAATCTCTTTCTTGATGAACCTAACAACCATGCTTCTTGTTACACTGGCGTATGAGGCTGCTTCAACCCATTTGGTGAAGTAGTCAATGGTGACCAAGATGAAGCGATGTCCGTTTGAAGCCTTGGGCTCTATAGCTCCAATCACATCTATTCCCCACATAGAGAAGGGACATGGTGCTGCCAATATGTTCAATGGCATGGGCGGAGCATTAGCGTTATCCATGAATGTCTGACACTTGTGGCATTTTCTCACATGGGTACAACAATCATTTTCCATGGTGAGCTAGTAATACCCCGCCCTTAGAATCTTTCGGGCCATGGCGTGTGTCCTAAAGGATCCCTCATGCACCTCTACGAGCATTTGCTCGGCTTCCCTGGCATCTACACATCGGAGCAGTTCCAATATCATGGTTTCTCTTGTACAGGATACCTCCGTTTAGAAAAAAATCAGTTGCTAACCTTTGCAACATCCTCTTGTCATTGTCGGAAGCCTCCCGTGAGTACTCCTTGTCTTCGACGTATCGCTTAATGTCGAAGTACCATGGTTTACCATCTTGTTCCTCTTCTATCAAGCAGCAATGTGCGGGCTTGCCACAACATCTGAACTCGATGTACGATAAGTCTCCGTGTGGAGTCAGCTGAAACATGGATGCTAGAGTGGCAAGCGCATCAGCCATTTGATTCTCCTCCCTAGGAATATGGTGGAAGGATATGTCATCGAAGAACTCTGTCAGCTTCTTGATGTAGACGTGGTAGGGTATCAACTTATGATACCTAGTCTCCCATTCTCCTTTCAATTGGTGAATCACCAAGGTTGAGTCTCCATACACTTTGAGCAGCTTGACCTTGAAGTTGATTGCTGCTTGGATTCCAAGGGCGCACGCCTCATACTCGGCCATATTGTTCGTGCAGTCAAAGCCCAATCTAGCCGTGAAGGGGATGCATTGATTGTCGGGGGTAAGTAACACCGCCCATACTCCATGGCCTAGTGTGTTGGACGCGCTGTCGAACAACTATCCATTTGTCTTTATCTTCATCGTCCACCTCATCCTAGAACAAGTTCATAATGTCCTCATCCGGGAATTCTGGATGCATAGGTTGGTAGTCATTGATGGGTTGCTGAGCTAGGTAATTTGCCAAGGCGCTTCCTTTTATCGCCTTTTGAGTGACATAAACAATGCTAAACTCTGATAGTAGAACTTGCCACCGAGTGATCCATCCATTGAGAACGGGCTTTTCGAAAATGTACTTGATTGGATCCATCTTGGATACCAACCAAGTGGTGTAGCTCAGCATATACTACCTTAGACGATGGGCTGCCCACACCAAGGCACAACATGTCCTTTCAAGCAAAGAGTAGTTCATCTCACAGGCTGTGAACTTCTTGCTTAAGTAGTAGACGACCCTTTCTTTCTTCCCAGACTCGTCATGTTGCCCTAGCATACATCCCATCGACTCATCCAACACAGTCATGTATAGAATGAGGGGTCTTCCGGGCACGGGTGGCACAAGCACCGGAGGATTCATAAGGCATCGCTTGATCCTTCCGAACGCCACTTGGCAGTCGTCGTTCCATTGGACGGACTGATTCTTGTGCAAAAGATTGAAGAGAGGCTCACATGTAGCAGTTAGTTGTGATATGAACCTCGCTATATAGTTCAGGCGTCCCAAGAAACCTCGAACTTGTTTCTCAGTGTGTGGCTCGGGCATCTCAAGGATGGCTTTCACCTTGTTGGGGTCCACCTCTATCCCTTTCTGGCTTACGATAAAGCCGAGCAATCTCCCTAAAAGTACACTTGGCAGGATTCAATCTTAGTCGGTACTTACGTAGTCTTTCGAACAACTTCCACAAGTTGATGAGATGTTTCTCCTCGGGTTTAGACTTGGTAATCATGTCATCCACGTAGACTTCAATTTCTTTGTGCATCATATCATGGAATAATGCTACCATAGCCTGTTGGTAGGTTGCCCCAGCGTTCTTAAGCCAAAAGGACATCACCTTGTAGCAGAACATTCCCCAAAGGGTGACGAACATCATCCTTTCCATGTCCTCAGTGATGGAAGCTTGCTTGTGGAGCTTCTATGGAGGCTGGATCTTTGAGCTTCAATGAGGTCCTTCAATGGTGATTTTACACCATGGAGATGCAGCGGAAGACAAAGGAGAAGAAGTGAGAGGAGACGCCATCCACTAGGGAGTAAGCCATGGAAGAAGGAGCTTCACCACCAAGATGAGCCTTGGATAAGAAGCTTGGAGAGGATGCTTCAATGGAGGAAAAGAAAGAGGGAGAGAAAGAGAGAGGGGGGAGCACGAAATTGAAGGAAGAAAAAAAAGGAGAGAAGTTGAACTTTGAGTTGTGTCTCACAAGACTCTCATTCATCAAAGTTCCAACAAGTGTTACACATGCTTCTATTTATAGACTAGGTAGCTTCCTTGAGAAGCTTTCTTGAGAAAACTTCCTTGAGAAGCTTCTTTGAGAAAACTTCCTTGAGAAGCTAGAGCTTTGCTACACACACCCCTCTAATAACTAAGCTCACCTCCTTGAGAAGATTCCTAAAGAAGATAGAGCTTAGCTACACACACCCCCTATAATAGCTAAGTTCTCCCCCATGCCAAAATACATGAAAATATAAAAAAAGTCCCTATTACAAAGACTACTCAAAATGCCCTGAAATATAAGGCTAAAACCCTATACTAGTAGAATGACCAAAATACAAGGCCCAAAAGAAGGAAAAACCTATTCTAATATTTATGAAGAAGAGAGGACCCAACCTTGGTCCATGGGCTCAGAAATCTACCCTGGGATTCATGAGAACCCCAAGGCCTTCTTTAGTAGCTCTAGCCTAATCCTCTTAGAGTCTTCTATCCAATACCATTGGGGGGTAGGATTGCATCATCCCCTCCACCTTGGAAAGGATTTGACCTCAAATCCTGAGGTTCTTCATATTCTGGGCTCCTTCCCTCGACACCTGTAAAAAGAATAAAAACATATGTATTAGTGGTGTTGGGTATGTTAGTGTAGGGTAAGGTCTGAAAACCCCTTTCATGGACATCTTCCCATGAGGGAACATTGTTCCTCACCAACTCAATGAGTGGTGCTACAAGTATAGAAAAATATGGGACAAACCTTTTGTAAAAGTTTGTTAAGTCATGGCAGCCCCTGATTTCCCTTATACTTGGTGGAGTGGGCCAATCAGGAATGACCTTTATTCTCTTAGGGTCTGTGGGAACCCCTTGACCACTATTTAAAAAATTAAGGAAAGTAATGCAATAAAGTGTACCTTTTCATGTATTTTCGTGTTGATTATTCCTACAAAAAAATACGACAAACCTACCTAATGAGTCCCTATGTACATGAATCATAAAGATGTTGGGTGCATGACTGATTTTACAAAAGAGGGTTGCAACACTCAACACATTCATCATATAACTTATTTTAGGGATTTGGTGCCTAATAATACCTATTTTGGGCACCAACAAAGCACAAGGATTTAAGCTCTAACGAACCAAATCCTCATCCAATAACTCCTTTACTGGAGGAATAACCTTAAGCCCAAGAGGTGTGGCAGTGCTAACAAGTGTCTTTTTACAAAGGAGAAGATGTGGAGGTTGTCTAAGAGGGGAAGTTTCTTTAATATTTGTCTTTATTTCAAAATGACTTTCCTTTTTAGCTAACCTCTTGGAGGAGACACTTACCTCCTTACACTCCTCCTTAACCATTAAAGGTTGTCCTTCTTCATGGGGGTAGATTTCTTCACTAGATTCTTCGCTTTTTGCTTCTTCACTTTCTCTAGAGGAAGGTGAAATAGTAGCCTTATCTTGGCTACTATAAATGTCTTGGACCCTCATAATCATGGTTTTCTTAGTGGGGCATTGAGAAGTAATGTGCCTTCTTCCAAGACATTTAAAGCACTTTATGGAGCTAGTCTTCTCTTGCATACTAGCCTTAAGGGGTTGCTTTTCTATTGTCTTCCCCTTATCATCTTTGGGCTTAGAAGGTGTCACCTCTAATATGCCTTGACCTTGGTCTTTCTTTAGATAAGAGTAAGAGCCATAAGATTTTGAAGTAGACTTCCTTTTTTTTTTATTTTTAAAGTATTATTGTCCTATTTTTCTAAACTTTGCTTAGGCAGTTTTCATAGTTAAACTTTGAATTTTTCTTTGAAATTTTGTTTGATATCTTTTCATGATTTTAGGGTGTTTCTCACAAAATTTCAGCTCATTTGGATATCGTTTGAGTATAACTATAGTTTTACCCCCTTGCTAGGTGCTTGTTGAGAGATACATGATTTGCTGCATATAGTGCATGACTAGGGGTAATCCAGGTGATTTACAACCCTTTGATCCTAAAATACATAGAACCTTTCATAGATTAGTTAGGCATAGTGTGCATCTTGATTATTTTGTGCATTTTGAGCATTCGACTACTAATTTTCATACTGAGAACATATCTCAACCTCCACCTCGTGAGAGGACTCTTAGGGAGATGGCTGCACCTAATTTCACTTATGAAAGCTTGTGCATTCAATATCCTGATGAGGGTGTTCCACATGTTCTCAAGACTGGACTAATACATTTGCTGCCCAAGTTTCATGGTCTTGCAGGTGAAGATCCTCATAAGCATCTTAAGGAGTTCCAGATTGTTTGTTCCACCATGAAGCCCCCTGCTGTCCAGGAAGATCATATCTTTCTAAAGGCTTTTCCTCATTCTCTGGAGGGAGTGGCAAAAGATTGGTTGTATTACCTTGCTCCCAGATCCATCTCCAGCTGGGATGACCTTAAGAGGGTGTTCTTGGAGAAATTCTTCCCTGCATCTAGGACCACTGCCATCAGAAAAGACATTTCAGGCATCAGGCAACTTAGTGGAGAGAGCTTGTGTGAGTACTGGGAAAGGTTCAAGAAATTGTGTGCAAGCTGTCCTCACCACCAAATTTTTGAGCAACTCCTTCTTCAATATTTCTATGAGAGACTTAGCAACATGGAGAGGAGTATGATTGATGCTGCCAGTGGTGGAGCCCTTGGTGATATGACTCCTGCTGAAGCTAGGAATTTGATTGAGAAGATGGCTTCCAACTCCCAACAATTCAGTGCAAGAAATGATGCTATTGTCCTTAGAGGATTCCATGAGGTGGCCACGAATTCATCTTCATCTGCTGAAAATAAAAAGCTTGAGGGAAAACTTAATGCCTTGGTCAACCTAGTAACTCAGCTTGCCATGAATCCGAAATCTGCACCTGTTGCAAGAGTCTGTAGTCTATGTTCTTCTACAGATCACCATACAGATCTCTGTCCTTCTTTGCAGCAATCTGGAGTCAATGAGCAACCTGAAGCTTATGCAGAAAACATTTATAATAGACCTCCTCAGAAGCAAAACCAACAACAACAGAATAATTATGACTTTTCAAGCAACAGATACAATCCAGGATGAATGAATCATCCAAATCTGAGATGGACAAGTCCTCTACAACAACAATAGCCCGTCCCTCCTTTCCAGAATGTTGCTGGTCCAAGCAAACCATATGTTCCTCCTCCAATACAGCAACAATAGCAGTGGTCACAACAAAGACAACAAGCTACTGAGGCTCCTCCTCAACCTTCCTTAGAAGAGTTAGTGAGGCAAATGACAATCCAAAATATGCAATTTCAGCAAGAGACAAGAGCCTTCATTCAGAGTCTGACAAATCAGATGGGGCAGATGGCTACTCAGTTGAACCAAGCTCAGTCCCAAAATTCTGACAAATTGCCTTCACAGACTGTGCATCATTCGAAAAATATGAGTGCCATCACCTTGAGGTCTGGCAACCAAATTCAAGTGCCTCCACCAGTAGCAGCACCTGCACCTGAACCTGTCAAGCTTCATTCTAAACCTAAAAAAGAAGATGAGAAAGTTGCACAAAAGAGGAAGCTTCCTGATCAGGGAGCTAACAAAAATTTTCATGCAGGTGGGCCTTCTGCAGCCTCCTATCCTTCTTCCATTTCCACATAGAGCAATTCCCAACAAAAAATGGAAGAAGTGGAAAAGGAGATCTTGGAGACCTTCAGGAAAGTAGAGGTGAACATACCTCTTCTAGATGCCATCAAGAAAATTCCAAGATATGCCAAGTTTCTAAAGGAGTTGTGCACCCACAAAAGGAAGCTCAAAGGCAATGAAAGGATTAGCATGGGCAGAAATGTATCAGCATTGATAGGTAAATCTGTTCCTCACATTCTTAAGAAATGTAAGGACCCAGGTACTTTCTGTATACCTTGCATTATTGGGAACAGTAAATTTGAGAATGCCATGCTAGATCTAGAAGCATCAGTTAGTGTCATGCCTCTGTCCATTTTCAATTCTTTATCTCTTGGACCGTTGCAATCTACAAATGTTGTGATTCA
Source organism: Glycine max (assembly GCF_000004515.6). Lineage (NCBI taxonomy): Eukaryota > Viridiplantae > Streptophyta > Magnoliopsida > Fabales > Fabaceae > Glycine > Glycine max. The sequence goes on along the minus strand of NC_038253.2, from coordinate 29,167,833 downwards.
TTTGGCAAATAGAAGTGTTGCTTACCCCGCAGGTTTCATAGAGGATGTGCTGGTTCGGGTTGGTGAACTTATTTTTCCTGTTGATTTTTATGTTCTTAATATGGAAGAGGGATTTTCCCATGGTTCAGTTCTAATTATTTTAGGCAGGCCATTTATGAAAACAACCCGAACCAAGATAGATGTTTATGTTGGCACATTGTCTATGGAATTTGGTGATATTGTTGTTTATTTTAACATTCTTGATGCCATGAAACATCCATCTGAGGATCATTCTGTTTTTCATGCTGAGATAATTGATTAGAATGTTGATTATTATATGTTTTGATTTTGATTCTATTCTTCATGGTAGGAAACATCCATTTTTATCTGATCTGCATACTTCTCACTCCTTATGCGTTGAATCTGAATCTGAGTTTGAATTTGATCCTGTATCTGATTTTTATGCCGATGGTGAATTTGAATTTGAGTCTGGTTCTGATTTTTTGGGTGTTGTACCTCTTGATGTTGATTTTTTAGAGTCATAATGCACTAACCATGTTGCAGGAAGTACATATACTTCTGACTTGCTTTATGAGGTACAGGCTGAGGAACCTTCCTCTTCTCCTACCCTGGTTCCTCCCATTGTTCAGCCACCACCCACACCAGAGTTGAAGTCCTTACCAGCAACCCTCAAGTACGCTTACTTGGAGGACAAGAAAAAATTTCCAATGATCATCTCCGCCTCCCTTGATGTTGAGCAAGAGGAGAAGTTATTGTTAGTGCTCAAGAAGCACAAGAAGGCCATTGGATGGACTTTAGCAGACATTCCTGGTATTAGCCCATCTACCTGCATGCATAGGATACTTTTAGAGGATGGAACTAAGCCAGTGAGGCAGCCACAACGACAACTCAACCCCGTCATTCTAGATGTGGTGAAAAAGGAAGTGACCAAGCTCTTACAAATTGTGTAATCATCTACCCCATTTCTAACAGCTAGTGGGTGAGTCCAGTCCAAGTGGTTCCTAAGATTTATAGGAAAAGGGTCACTTTGGGGCACTTGCAGCTTGCCCAAGCGAGCTAAGCCTTAGTCCTGAAGTCATGAGCTCGCCCAAGCGAGTTGAAGCTCGCCTAGGCGAGCTGGTTTCTTAACCGTGAAGTTATTTGATGGCCCAGGCGAGCCAGATGCTGGCTTGGGTGAGCTGGGGCCTAGAAAATGCAAGGAAAAGACCCTTTTGCCCTTCTTCCTTGGTATCTTTTGTTTTGCGGATCGAAACACAGAGTGGTTCATCATTGTGCACTGTAACTGGTGTCCAATGTCGTAAATTGACTAGCAAGAATCAAAAGATCAACGAACATTGGTCCCCGGACGAAATTAGGGTCTGACAGACTTCAATGTCTTTAGTCTTTTACATTTACCAAGACTTCAATGTCTTCATTCTTTTACAATTACCAAGACTTCAATGTCTTCAATCTTTTACATTTACAAGACTTCAATGTCTTCAGTCTTTTATATTTTTTGAGACTTCAATGTCTTTAGTCTTTACATTTACAAGACTTCAATGTCTTCAGTTTTTTACATTTACAAAGACTTCAATGTCTTCAGTCTTTTACATTTTTCAAGGCTTCAATGTCTTCAGTCTTTTACATTTACAAAGACTTCAATGTCTTCAGGCTTTTACATTTTTACAAGGACTTCAATGTCTCCAATTTTGTTGTACAAGACTACAACGTCTTTTGCTCAATACTTTCGATACTTCCATGTCAATATCCATTTTGTTTTTTTATAGGTTTCACTTCCTTGGTTTTCTCTGGTGCCCGGTCAAATAGCAAGATCGCTCAAAGGAAATTAGTGTCCTTATCTTTACTTACGTTTTCATTGTCAATAAAAGATAAGTAAAGAGGGGCAACTGTTAGACCTTAATTTCGTTCGGGAACAATCATTCACTGATATTTTGATTCTCGCTAGTCGAATTACGATGTTCGACACCAGTTATCACACGAAGCAAGGGATCACTCAGTGTTTTGATCAAGGATAAAAAAAGATACCAAAGAAGGGGGCAAAAGGGTCTTTTTATGGATTTTCCTAGACCCCAACTTGCCCAGGCTAGCATTTGGCTCGCCTGAAGCAACCAGCTCGCTTGGCGGAGCTTATTACTTCAGGGTTAAGAGAATTAAGAGGTTGGAAAATTTTTAGAGGTTGGAAGCTTCAGCACTTGAAGGATTTGAGAGAATTAAGAGAAAAGAAGAAGAAGAAAGAAGAGGAAACGAAGCCGAGGCACTACCGAATCACGACTGTGATCATTCCCTACGTCTTTTCTTGTTTTGTGTTCTTCGTGCGACAGCCAGTTAGTTTTATTTTTAAGGATTGAATGTGATCTATGTACCCTTAGGGGTCCCCCTTTGTTATCTGCACATTCATCTTCTCCATCTATCATCAGTAATCTCATTTTTTTGTGTTGGATCAAGTGGCCTCAGAATAATTAAGAAGGGGGGTTGAACTAATTATTCCTAAACCTTTACTAATTAAAAATTTACTCTTCTAAGGCTTTTACTTATTGTTGTTAAGAGAATAAGGAGTAGAAGATAAACTTAACAAAAGGTAAAAGCGGAAATTAAAATGCACAACGGAAAGTAAAAGAGTAGGAAAGAAGGAGACAAACACACAAGAGTTTTTATACTGGTTCGGCAATAACCCGTGCCTACATCCAGTCCCCAGGCGACCTACGGTCCTTGAGATTTCTTTCAACCTTGTAGAAATCCTTTTACAAGCAAAGATCCACAAGGGATGTACCCTCCCTTGTTCTCTATGAAACCCTAGTGGATGTACCCTCCACTAGAACTGATCCACAAGAGATGTACCCTCTCTTGTTCTCAATCAAACCCAAGTAGATGTACCCTATACTTGTACCACAAAGGATGTACCCTCCAATGTATTAAGACAAAGATCTCAGGCTGTTAAACCTTTGATACTTTGTGAATGGGGATACAAAAGAATTCTCAGGCGGTTAGTCCTTTGAACACTTTTGTATTAGGGAAAGGGAAGAATCAAAAGAATTCTCAGATTGTGTCGTTTTGAATTCTTTGACAAGGGAGAAGGGAGACACAAAAGAATTCAGGCGGTTAGTCCTTTATTCTTTTGGAAAAGGGAGAAGAGAGACACAAAAAGAATTCAGGAGGTTAGTCCTTGGCGAATTCTTTTTGGAAGAGGGAGAAGAGAATGAAAAGATGAATAGCACAAGTTTTCAAGGTTTAGAAAACCAGAAAACTTTGGAAAGATTTTGGTACAAACAAGAAGAAGAAGTTCAAAGAGATTCAAGGCTTGTAAAGGATTGTATGAATAAGTGTTCAAGATATTTGAAATGCAAAACAAAGCCTTGCTTTTATAGACTCTTCATGTCTGGTCAAGACAACCATTAGAAGAGTTATGACTTTTTGAAAAACTTTAAAAACCAATTTGAAAAAGTCAAAAACTATTTGAAGAGTTACATCTTTTGATTTATTCAAAAACAATCACTGGTAATCGATTACCAAATTAGTGTAATCGATTACACAAGGCTTTTATGTGAAAGGATATGACTCTTCACATTTAAATTTGAATTTCAACGTTCAAATGCACTGGTAATCGATTGCCAAAACATTGTAATCGATTACAACTTTTTGAAATTAATTGGAACGTTGCAAATTCAATTTGAAAACTTTTTCAAAAACATTTTGCTACTGGTAATCGATTACAACAATCTGGTAATCGATTACCAGAGAGTAAATACTCTTTGGTAAACATGTTTTGTGAAAAATCCATGTGCTACTTAGTTTTTGAAAAATCTTTTTCATACTTATCTTGATTAAGTCTTCTCTTGAGTTCTTGAACCTTGAATCTTGATTCTTGAAGCTTGATCCTTGAATCTTGATTCTTGAATTCAACTTTTCTCTTGAATCTTGAAGTGTCCTTCAACCTTTCCTCTTGAGTCTTGAATTGTTCTTGATTCCTTCTTGAACATCTTGAACTCATCCTTTGATTGACCTTTGAGCTTTTTGTCATCACCTTTGTCATCATCTTTTGTTATCATCATTGTTATCATCAAAACATCTTTGAATCACTTTTGATTCACCATGAAGCTTTGCTTCTACAATCTCCCCCTTTTTGATGATGACAACTTCTGAAATCAAGAAACACGCACACACTTTTTCCTAGTCGATCACTCACATAAATTCTCCCCCTTTGTTTTTGAATTTATGCCCATCTTAAAATTAAGTTGATTACTCATGTGAATTCTTCATTTAATCCCATTTCTCTCCCCCTTTGGCATCAACAAAAAAACCAAAGTGCGTATCAAATTTGAAGCATACAAATATAACTAAGCATTCATACAATATTCATGGAAAAATATCAACCTAATCATGAAGCAAGAATCATGAAACAATAGTCATAAACAAATTAATTATAAAATCCACATAGTTAAATATCTTACTTAATATTTGTTCAAATATACCATGCAAATAAGGAAATAACAAATTGTTCAAATATCATAATAATAAAGATTATTTGGATAAGTCATTGACATCTATTAGTCCTAATTCTCTTCTAATGTTGTAGAAGGTATCTTTACTCAGTGGTTTTGTAAAGATGTCTGCAAGTTGATTTTTAGTATCTACAAATTCTAACACAACATCACCTTTTAGAACATGATCTCTAATAAAATGATGCCTTATTTCTATATGCTTGGTTCTAGAGTGAAGAACTGGATTTTTAGATATGTTTATGGCACTTGTGTTATCACATTTTATGGGAATGTGATCTAATACTATTCCATAGTCAGATAGTTGTTGCTTCATCCACAGAATTTGTGCACAACAACTGCCTGCATAAATATATTCTGCTTTTGCTGTGGATAATGCTACACTATTTTGTTTCTTGCTATTCCAAGAAACAAGTTCAGACCCTATGAGTTGACATGTACCACTAGTACTTTTCCTATCTGTTTTTTATCCAGAAAAATTTGAATCTGAGTATCCTACTAGGTTGCATAAAGAATTCTTAGGGTACCATAATCCTAGACTAATTGTTCCTAATAGATATCTTATGATTCTTTTTACTGCCATTAAATGTGAAAACTTTGGATCTGATTGAAATCTTGCACACATGCATACACTAAACATAATATCTGGCCTACTTGCAAATAGGTAAAGTAGAGATCCAATCATACCTCTGTATTGCTTTGGATCAACAGGTTGACCGGATTCATCTTTGTCAAGATAACAACTTGTATTCATAGGAGTAGCCAAGTGCTTTGAGTTTTCCATTCCAAATCTCTTAATGAGTTCTTTGCAATATTTTGCTTGATTGACAAAGATCCCATCATTTGTTTGTTTGATTTGTAGTCCAAGAAAGTAATTTAACTCACCCATCATGGACATCTCAAACTCACTTTGCATATCAATAGAAAACTCCTTGCACAAAGATTCATTAGTAGATCCAAAAATTATATCATCAACATAAATTTGTACCAACAAGATATCATTATCCTTCTTTTTTATGAATAAAGTGTTATCTACTTTCCCTCTAGTAAAATTCTTTTCTAGTAGGAATTTACTTAATCTTTCATACCAAGCCCTAGGTGCTTGTTTTAAGCCATAAAGTGCCTTCTTTAATCTATAGACATGGTCTAGTTTTTGTGAGTCTTCAAACCCAGGAGGTTGTTCCACATATACCTCCTCCTGAATTAGACCATTTAAGAAAGCACTCTTGGCATCCATTTGATAAAGTTTAAAATTCATAATAGATGCATATGCTAATAACATTCTAATGGCTTCTAATCTAGCTACAAGTGCAAAAGTTTCTTCATAGTCTATACCTTCTTCTTGGTTATATCCTTTTGCTACAAGTCTAGCTTTATTCCTAATTACTATACCATTTTCATCCAATTTATTTCTAAATACCCACTTAGTTCCTATGATTGGATAATCTGAAGGTTTTTCTACTAATTCCCATACATCATTTCTTTCAAATTGACTTAATTCTTCTAGCATAGCTACTATCCAATGGTCATCTATAATAGCTTCTTTAAAGTTTTTAGGTTCTATTAATGAAACAAATGCCATATTATTGCATAAATCTTTAAGAGAGTGTCTAGTTATTACCCCTTTTGAGATATCACCGATGATGTTGTCAAGAGGATGATTTCTTGAAGTTTTCCATTCTTTGGGAAAATTATCATTTTCTTGCGCTGAGACATCTTAATCATCCTTGTCTTCATCATCTCTCTTTCTTTTTAGATTTGTTTCTTCATTTTGAGTATCTTCCAAAGTATTTGCAATATCATCAACAAACTCCTTTCTCGGGGAGGTGATGTTAGTTTCATCAAAAGTAACATGTATTGATTCCTCAATTGTCATGGTTCTTTTGTTGTATATTCTAAATGCTTTACTATGTAAGGAATACCCAAGGAAGATACCCTCATCTGCTTTAGCATCAAACTTTCCTAGGCTTTCTTTACCATTGTTTAGAACAAAACATTTACATCCAAAAACATGTAAATGAGCAATATTTGGTTTTCTATTATTAAAAAGTTCATATGGGGTTTTCTTAAGAATGGATCTGATTAAGGTTCTGTTCATAATATAACATGCGGTGTTAACCGCTTCTGCCCAAAAGTATTTTGGAAGTGGTGTGTCATTTAAAAGAGTTCTAGCAATTTCTTCTAGGGCTCTATTTTTCCTTTCTACTACTCCATTTTGTTGGGGTGTCCTAGGGGCAGAAAAGTTGTGTTCTATGTCATATTCATCACAAAACATTTCAAAATCATTATTTTCAAATTCACCTCCATGATCACTTCTGATGGAGATAATTTTGAGATTCTTTTTGTTTTGAATGACTTTGGCAAGTCTTCTAAATGCATGAAATGCATCATTTTTATGAGTAAGAAATAAAGTCCAAGTATACCTAGAATAGTCATCAACAATTACTAATGCATAGTAACTTCCACCAAAGCTCATGACCCTAGATGGTCCAAACAAATCCATCTGTAATAATTGCAATGGTTGAGTGGTGGAAACAATATTTTTAGATTTAAAAGATACTTTTGTTTGCTTACCTTTTTGGCATGCATCACATAACTTATCTTTTTCAAATTTTAATTTAGGCAAACCAATGACTAGATCTTTTGAAATTAATCTATTTAGATGATCCATGTTAATATGAGCAATTCTCTTATGCCATAACCATGGATCACAATCTTTACTTAAAAAGCATCTATCATTTTTAGATTTTTGTTTTAAATCAATCATGTAAACATTATTTTCTCTAAAATCTATATGTTCAATATTTTTGTCATGCTCATGCTTGATAACACATTTTTCAGAATCAAAAGATACTTTATATCCTTTATCACATAATTGACTAACACTTAATAAGCTATGCTTCAAACCTTCTACAAGCAACACGTTTTCAATAGGAGTAGAAGAACTCGTACCTATTTTACCGACTCCAATAATTTTGCCTTTGTTTTTGTCGCCATATGTAACGTGTCCGCATTTCTTGGGGGAAATGGTTGTGAATTTTGATACATCTCTCGTCATGTGCTTGGAACATCCACTGTCTATGTACCATTTCTTCCTTACAGAATCTTCTTTGTTATTCTCATCAGATTTTGTCATGAGACACAAGTTGACTTGGTCTTCATCATAATCTTGGAATAACCTGTTCCTGAAAATTCTTTTGAAAGACAAAAAATCTAAAGAGGCCAATAATCTTGAAGTTGTTAGACTTTCTACAAGAAACCTGCTATGATACAACTTGTTGGATCAAGTGGCCTCAGAATAATTAAGGAGGGGGGGTTGAATTAATTATTCCTAAACCTTTACTAATTAAAAATTTACTCTTCTAAGGCTTTTACTTATTGCTGTTAAGAGAATAAATAGTAGAAGATAAACTTAACAAAAAGTAAAAGCGGAAATTAAAATGCACAACGGAAAGTAAAAGAGTAGGGAAGAAGCAAACAAACACACAAGAGTTTTTATACTGGTTCGGTAACAACCCGTGCCTACATCCAGTCCCCAGGTGACCTGTGGTCCTTGAGATTTCTTTCAACCTTGTAAAAATCCTTTTACAAGCAAAGATCCCCAAGGGATGTACCCTCCCTTGTTCTCTATGAAACCCTAGTGGATGTACCCTCCACTAGAACTGATCCACAAGAGATGTACCCTCTCTTGTTCTCAGTCAAACCCAAGTAGATGTACCCTATACTTGTAACACAAAGGATGTACCCTCCAATGTATTAAGACAAAGATCTCAAGCTGTTAAACCTTTGATACTTTGTGAATGGGGATACAAAAGAATTCTCAGGCGGTTAGTCCTTTGAACACTTTTGTATTAGGGAAAGGGAAGAATCAAAAGAATTCTCAGATTGTGTCGTTTTGAATTCTTTGACAAGGGAGAAGGGCGACACAAAAGAATTCAGGCGGTTAGTCCTTTATTCTTTTGGAAAAGGGAGAAGAGAGACACAAAAAGAATTCAGGAGGTTAGTCCTTGGCGAATTCTTTTTGGAAGAGGGAGAAGAGAATGAAAAGATGAATAGCACAAGTTTTCAAGGTTTAGAAAACCAGAAAACTTTGGAAAGATTTTGGTACAAAGAAGAAGAAGTTCAAAGAGATTCAAGACTTGTAAAGGATTGTATGAATTAGTGTTCAAGATACTTGAAATGCAAAACAAAGCCTTGCTTTTATAGACTCTTCATGTCTGGTCAAGACAACCATTAGAAGAGTTATAACTTTTAGAAAAACTTAAAAAACCAATTTGAAAAAGTCAAAAACTATTTGAATAGTTACATCTTTTGATTTATTCAGAAACAGTCATTGGTAATCGATTACCAAATTAGTGTAAGCGATTACACAAGGCTTTTATGTGAAAGGATGTGACTCTTCACATTTAAATTTGAATTTCAACGTTCAAATGCACTGGTAATCGATTGCCAAAACATTGTAATCGATTACAACTTTTTGAAATTAATTGGAACGTTGCAAATTCAATTTGAAAACTTTTTCAAAAACATTTTGCTACTGGTAATCGATTATAACTATCTGGTAATCGATTACCAGAGAGTAAATACTCTTTGGTAAACATGTTTTGTGAAAAATCCATGTGCTACTCAGTTTTTGAAAAATCCTTTTCATACTTATCTTGATTAAGTCTTCTCTTGAGTTCTTGAACCTTGAATCTTGAATCTAGATCTTGATTCTTGAAGCTTGATCCTTGAATCTTGATTCTTGAATTCAACTTTCCTCTTGAATCTTGAAGTGTCCTTCAACCTTTCCTCTTGTGTCTTGAATTGTTCTTGATTCCTTCTTGAACATCTTGAACTCATCCTTTGATTGACCTTTGAGCTTTTTGTCATCACCTTTGTCTTCATCTTTTGTTATCATCATTTTCCTTAATTTCTTGCTTACTTTCATAGCTTATTTTCTTCTTGCTTATCACATTTATCTTGAGTTCTTTTGGAACCCTAGCTTTTACCTTTTGCAAACCCTCATCAAGAAAGAACCACAATATAGGAACCAACATTAGTTATCATTCATCTTGTGTTAATGGTGAGGGTACTAGTCATAAGGACCCTCTATCTAGAATCTTAGATGAGTTGAGTTCCCTCAAGTTATGGAAAGAAAAACTAGAAAGAAAAGAAAAAGAGAGGGTAGAAATAAATCAAGATGAGAGGGAACATATAAGGGAAGAAGAAAGAAGGAAAATACTAAAAAAGCTAAGAAAAGAAAAACATGCCTCCTATAGGAGTCATTTTTTTTGTAAGAGCCTAAGTGAAAAACTTCATGACTATTATGAAAGAAGGCATAGGTCACATCTTAGACCTCACTCCCATAGGAGAGAAAAGGAAAGAAAGCCTCAAGAGGCTAACATTAACCTCCCATACTTCCATAGGAAGGGCAATGTAGAGGCTTACTTAGATTGGGAAATAAGGGTAGAGCAACATCTTAAAAAGAAGTCTACTTCAAAATCTTATGGCTCTCACTCTTATCCAAAGAAGACCAAGGTCAAGGAATCTTAGGGGTGGCACCTTCTAAGCTCAAAGATGATAAGGGGAAGACAATAGAAAAGCAACCCCCTAAGGCTAATATGCAGGAGAAGACTAGATCTATAAAGTGCTTTAAATGTCTTGGAAAAGGACACATTACTTCTCAATGCCCCACCAAGAATTCACCTTCTAGTGAAGAAATCTACCCCCAAGAAGAAGGACAACCTTTAATGGTTAAGGAGGAGTGTATGGAGGTAAGTGTATCCTCCAAGAGGTTAGCTAAGAAGGAAAGTCATTTGGAAATAAAGAGAAACATTAAAGAAACTTCCCCTCTGAGACAACCTCCTTATCTTATCCTTTGTAAAAAGACACTTGTTAGCACTGCCACACCTCTTGGGCTTAAGGTTATTCCTCATGTAAAGGAGTTGTTGGATGAGGGTTTGGTTCGTAAGATCTTAAATCTCTGTGCTTTATTGGTGCCCAAAATAGGTATTATTAGGCACCAAATAGGTGATATGATGAATGTGTTGAGTGGTGCAACCCTCTTTTGTAAAATCACTCATGCACCCAACATCTTCATGATTCGTGTGCATAGGGACTCATTAGGTAGGTTTGTTCTTATTTTTGGTTTCAATACAAACCTAGGTGCTCATATGGGACACCTTAGGTTTGTCATACTTTTTTGTAGGAATAATCAACATGAAAATACAAAATAAGGTATGTTTTATTGCATTATGTGACATCCTGGAAATTTCTACCTGGAATTTTTGTAAACGGTGCATTTTGAATGGCTATATATATATATATATATATATACAAGTATTATTCAGTGTATGTATATATGTATATATTTCTGATAGAAGTAGGTATTTTGGGGGAAAAGATACGCGGGTTAGGCTAATTAAGGAAGAGAAATCCATAATTGGATGGTTATAGGTTAATTCTCCATTAATTAGTCTAAAAAGCATCGTTTTGCGTGCAACATAAAATTCAACAAAATCAACCTCTGAACCACACTCGGGGTTTTATCCTGAGCGTTTTGATATATATATTGCCTACTTTCGAAAACTGGCCCCGACGGGCGCAGAGAAACGCGAGGGATTGGAACCAGAGGAACGACATGCAAACCGAGGCAGGATTTTGGCATTTCAAAAGGGTCAGATTTTTCTCTTCATGTGGCTGAGCATGAGTCACATCAAGAGAAAAAGTGGGCCCTTTTGCTCCACTCAAATGAAGACATGTGGCATAGCTTAAAATAAAATAATAGAAAAGAGAAAAGCCTTTTTAAACCAAAAAGCAACACTCTCTCTCTCCTCACTCAGCCCCAAAATTTCAGAAAGCTCTTTCCTCTCTGTCTAGCGTTGCCATTCTCTTCTTCCTCCACCATTGAAGCTCCAACAAAGCTCCAACCTTTGGTAGCCATTTCTGCTCCAAATCGCGAAAGAAAGACATTTTTGGAGTCGTGAAGCGTATCTCTACGTGTGGGACTTCGAAATTTCAAGTTTGGGTAGACTTCTTCTCACCTAAATTTTCGTGGGTATGGAGCTTTGGGAGATATGATGGGTAGTTTTACTTGGTTTATGCTTTGTGATAGTTATTTGTGAAGAGATTTGTTGAAAGCATGTTGAACTTGCCATGTTTGGTGTGAGTCAAGCTTACCCATTCTGTTTTAGGGTTTTTATGATGATGCTTGTGATGTTTGTGTGCTGAAATTGCTTATGGAAAACTGTTAGAGATGAAGGGTAGAGTTAACCTAGGATTAGAAAGTGAGAATGTGGTGTTATGAGTGGAAAAAGAGTGAGGCTTTGAGAGTTGGAAGGCTAAATCTGGATTCAATGGTAAATAGAGGTTAAAATGAGTTAATCCTAGTTTGAAATGTCATTTAGGACTTATGAGAAAGCTTGGGCTGTGCAAGAGAGAAAAACAAATGACCAAAGTGAAGGCAAGAGCCATTTCTAGGGTAAAATTGGGTGTTGAGTAGTCAAATTTTGATTCGGTAGAGTTTTCATCGTGAAACCAGTTTGAGCAAGTTTAGATTGATGATATAGACTTGTTTGAGGTGAGGGTTTGCTCCAAATTTACCCCATGCTCATTTTCACTTCTCAAACCTTGAAAATCCACTAAATTGGGGGGTTTTAGATGCCAAGATTTTGAGCTGCTTTGGTCTGAAGCTTGTACTTGGTTTAGACATGATTGATACATGATTTGGGACTTGTAGGATTCAATTTTGGCAAAATTGGATGAGGGAAAGTGTGATTTCGAAAATCTGCACTTTATGCAGAATTTTGCTGCCAAATAGGTGCAGCAGAATTTTGACTTTGTGCAGAATATGTTGTGTATTTGCTGGTTGTGGAAAGAGTAGTACAGATTGGGTTCTGGACGTTTTCTAGCAGATCCCAACGGTCATAATGTAGATTTATGTGCTAGAGACTTCCAGTAAAATTTTTGAGTCGATCCAATGGTTAACGAATTGGAACGAAGAGAATGTTACTGGGGTATTTGTATGTGAAAAGCTATGATATTGGTTTGTGTTGTGGGCAGAGTTTTCTGCCTTTGCCTATTATGCTTGGTTAACATACAAGTAATACAACATCCAATCATCATGAACAGACAGAATTAAGCAATGTAGATTAAAGGTTACTGACACCGGCTTCAAAAAGCCCACATATCAAAACGTAAAGGATGACTACATGCCAGAAACCTAGCTTTAGTATGATTAACTCCATGAGGATTTAATCTAATAACATTCGAATGATTATACGCGGCGCAATTTAGAATACGACTAAAAGTCCTCAT